>NC_028640.1:5556738-5567859 GCF_001406875.1 Solanum pennellii
TATATATATATAATTTTAAGTATATTATGTATATTTTATTACTGCTGACTCTCTGTTTTGTAATTATATGTAATTCTCACTAATTATATTCATGATGATTTTTACTCCCGTCTCTCATCCTGATCATCCACGATCTCAAATATATTAATGTTATATTCGCGATAATTTTTTGCGTTTCTCAATATTATCCTATAAATAGTGATATTTGACAGATAGCACTATATTATACACACATAAAATAATTGGGAAAAAAAGAGAGAAAATCTCTATGCTCTCTTATGATTTTATTGTTATTGTTATTTCAAATTCAGAGTTTTTTGTTGCTTTGTATACATTAGCCTAACATGTAATATTTTCGTATTCTTATTTAAATATTATATTTATATAATAATTAGTTATTTTTACTTTATGTAATCAATTTTATAAATAAAAAATGTATTCTTTTTATCAGGAAGATATATGTAATTTCTAAAAATGATGAATTATTCTAGTAAATATCAATAGATTTAAAAGGATAAAATAAGTCATTTGCAATACAAATTTAAATAAAATATTTTAGAATAAACATGTAATGCCACGTTTCCAAAAGCTAGTCTAATTACAAGAGGTAGTTAAGCATGTATGTTAAAGTACCAATTTTATTACTTTACAATTACTAATATTATTAAGAAACTGGAGCATATACTTTATGTATTAATTAATTGGCATATACAATAAAAATAACAATCCCATTTTAAAATAATTGTCATATTTACTCTTTTTAGAGTTAATTTAACTAATCTATATTATTAAATTAAATGAGATTAATTTAATATTTTAAAATGAATTTTTAAAGATAATTTGACTAATCTATATTATTAAATTAGATAAGATTAATTCAATATTTTAAAATGAAAATTCAGATATTCAAAAATTATAAAAGAAATATTAATATTAAAATTCTTCTCATATCTATCAATTTGATTAACAAATATATTTAAAATATTGGTCATTTGAATAGTATGTAATTTAATACCAACACTTCCATTAAATATATAATTGATTAACAAATATATTTAAAATATTGGTCATTTTAATAGTAAGTAATTTAATACTATCACTTCTATTGAATATATATATTAAATACATAAACTAAATATTACATAGGACTCTTTAGTATGTATAAATTTATATATTTTAGTGGTTACATATAAGTTCTTATCCTAAAAGAGTCCTAATAACTAGTACAATTTTTCAGTATGTATAAATATATATAGAGAAAAGTGTCTGATATACTCCTCAACTTTGACATTTGGAGTTGATATATCCCTCGTTATGAAAGTGGCTCATATATGCCCTTATCGTTATACAAACGGCTCACATATACCCCTGCCGTTACAAAATGGCTCACATATACCCTTCATTTAACGGAAGTTAAAAAAATTAGTTTTAAATTTATATTTATTACTTTTAATTTTTTTTTAAAATTATTTAGGTATATATATGATTTTTCTATCAAAGTTCAAGGTATATTTTCATTTTTTTAATACATAAATTATTTTTTGACTTTTTTTATTATAATTATTTGAGTTTCTTATTCTTATTTTATTTTTTTTCTTTCATTCCTTTGTTTAAAGAAAAAAAAATTTAAACTTTTTTTTTGTCTATATTGTAATTTGATTTTTATATTTGAAGAAAAAATTTGGTCATCTACAATAAGTTTTACAAGAATATTAGTGAAACATAAATAAATTTGATTATCAAAATAATAATTCTAAATTAGTCATTGAAACAAAAAAAAAGTCAAAAAAATATGTTTGACGAGGATTAAATTTACTCATATGGGATTATATATTGTAGAAAAAAATAATAAAAAGTTAGATTAAAATTATTTTTTTTTTCATTTCCGTTAGAGGAAAAGGGTATATGTGAGCCATTTGTTTATAAGTAGGGGTATATATGAGCCACTTTCATAACAAGGGGTATATTAGCTCCAAATGACTAAGTTGAGGGGTATATCAGACCCTTTTCCCATATATATATTCTAGTTACAATTTACACATATCAATTTTAATTTTTTAAAACTAGAAATTAACTATTGTTATATCATTATTTTGCCGTGATCATCAAAAAAGGGAGCAGAATGTTATCATCCAAATTGATAAATTATCTATCATTGTTTTCTAATATTTTTCTGCGTCACTAACACCAACTATAGCAATTAAGCAGGTAAGTTTTTTATTATCAAAAAAAAATTATACTATATAAATAAATTTGATTTAATTTTTTATATTTTATATACTAAATCTTGAACACCTCCATCGAAAATCATGATATATTAGGTCGATATTAGTTTGTGTTGATGCAGTGCAAATGTATATCTGCATTAGTATATATGTTTAAAAATCAGCAAAATTTTACAATACTTAGTAATATGTCATATTTTTATGGAAAAATTACGCGGTTAAGCAAATTTATACTACTTAATTACTCATCATAACTATAGTTTGCTATAATTACTACTCGCGACTAACATTATACATTAATTACGTGGATTGACTTCGAATTTGTATAATTAGACACGTTTGTATATGTCATATAAATTTTATAATACTTAGTATACTATATGTCATAGTTGTATTTGTCACCCAGGTCCGAGTGAAGTTAGATTAAAATAGCATCTTGAGTTTCGGTGGCACAAAAGCAACAAAATTTGAAAGCTGAAAATGTTTTACAAGAAATAATTGCAGGAATAACAAGAAATGCTTTCGATGGCACAAATAATCTTATTAGTAACAACACTTGAATACTGGAAAAGTTTTACAAGAAATTAGAAACGGATAATGGAGCATATGTATACCATATCTCTTAATTAAACCACACAGAAACTTATTTTGAAGAATCACAATACTTGAATAGATAAGAAGACAACAGGTTTGTTTCGTTGGAATGGACTGCAGAAAGATGATCCACGAGTATTCTACTTAATTCTATCCTACAAGGAAAATATGATAGATGAAGTGTTGGAGAGAGGTTTCTATGGTAAGCAATGTGAAATCGTGATTGCAGAACGACCAGAAAGTAACTTATGAACAAACACAAATGTATGATGAAGATATAAAATCATTTTTTCAAGACAAAATGAACGAATTCGACTAACCTTAATTTGTGGACGAGGTAGGGGGAAATGTAATGAGATTGAATTTGATGCTGCTTTCGGGATCTTGCCTTTGTAGTATCTTGTTTTTGATTTCTACGGCAGAACTGACTGCCTGGAATGTGCGCGTCAGCTTCATCTCTTGCAGATAAGGTAAATCAGCCAGCTCGTGTGGCACAGCCTTGAGATCATAACAGGAAATAAGAACAAGGTGTGTAAGACTTTGGAACGGACGATTTGATGCATCCCAAGTTTCCCACTCTCCTGCCCAGACAATGTGCAGGACTTGGAGCTTGCTAAAACTTCCTTTCTTGGGCTTCCACTTCTTCCCTGTGAATGCATTATCTTTCAATTTTAGTACCTTAAGGCATTCCAACTGCCCCAACATATCTGCCTCACTCCACTCAAACCTTGTACTTGACAAAGTTAACTTGTTCAGTGTTTTTGGTAAGCTGAAAAAGTGTGGAGGAAGGTGAAGCTCTTCACTAAAATCATTGTTCAACAATTTCAGTTTTTCGATGCACCTTAGCTCTTGGAAACTGTCGAATCCACGTTCCTTGGAAGATTTTCCAAGAAGAAGTGCCAATTTCCCTTCAATACCCAATTTTCTGAGATGACAAGCCTTTGCAAACACAGTTTTTTTGCAACTATCTGGTGTAACCTTAGAAAGAGTTTGTAGACAAGAAGTACGACTGTTGCTTGTTGTGGTAGGAGGGGGAGGCAATTTCACGGGAAGGTCGGAGTGCAAATGTCTCAATTGTAACAGTTTCCATATGTCCTCCTTTATCTCAAGGGTGGAGCTTGAAGTATTTGTATCATCATTACGAAGTATAAGGGTTTGTAAATACCAAAAATTACGAAAGAGTGAAGGAATGATACTGAAGTCGCCTTTGATGGCAATATACCTCAAGTGAAATAGACCATAAAACATCCTGGAGAATTCAAATATGAGGGATTGAATGTCCAACACCCTGATGAGTGGAAAGGCATTGGGGATGAGTTGGACATCTAGATTAGACAAGTCAATTTGCTTTTGGTCCGAGGAAAAACATAAGAGAGACCTAACATGCTGTACATTTCTATCTTTAGGTATAAAATTATATGGAATAGAGGATTGAATACATAATCGACGAGAAGTATTTGGATCTTCTATAGAAGAAAAACTCGAACACCAGGTTGGAGATATACTTGTTGAAAGAGACTTATCCTTGCAGCCTCAATAATGCAGAACTCATGCAACATGTCATGGAGACGACATGTTCTGATTTGACCGTTAGATCTCTTTTGCATCACCATCACTAAATTCCTGCTAGCAAAGTCGCTCAAGTAAGTCTCTGCAACCTTCTCGATTTCACTGTCTTTATGACCGGACTTTATTAGCCCCTCAGCAACCCATAAGCGAATAAGGTTCCAAGCAGGAATATCAAAACCTTGAGGAAATACTCCAAAATACAAGAAGGCTGCTTTTTTCTCTTGCGCCAAATGATTGTAACTCGTTTCAACAAATTTCAAGCAGCTTTTATGGTCGTCCTTGTTTATAAGGTGCTTCCCCACATTTTCCTCGACTAATCTCCATTCACTTTCGTCCATACAACCTCTCAAAGCTCCTGAAATCACCACTATGGCAAGTGGTACACCACAACATTTATCTACAATTCCATCTCGATATCCTTCTAACTCAATAGGACATGTCCTTTTATTGGCAAAAACTCTCTGTTCCAACAACTTTATACTATCCTCTTTTAACAAGTTTTTCAGATAGTGAGGACGAGCGCTTACAGCTTCAGCTACACGTCGTTGGCGAGTTGTCAACATAATTCTATCCCCTCGGGGCCGGGATTTGTTGTTTGGGAAAACTTTCTTGACGAAATCTACAACTTGTGTGTCCCACACATCATCCAAGACAATGAGATGTTTACCTCTTTCAATAAGAAAATCACGTATGATATGAGCTAATTGGTCCTCATCCTTGTCTTTAATTAGTTCCTTACTATTGCTTTGCGCGACTTCTTTTACAATCTCAACAAGAATATCCTTCGGTTTCTTTGATGTTCCAACATAAATCCATATTTTGTAGTAAACATAAAAATCAAGGGAAGAATCATTGTAAACTTTTCTTGACAGAGTGGTCTTTAGTATAACATCAAGATCCTTTGATCCTTCACAGAGTCGTTCTTTCACATCTTCTGCAGGCTTATTAAAACCAACCACTTCGATATCCTCCTCAGCAGGACCCTTTTCATTCCAATTGTCAAATTATTATACATTTGGGAGACAAAAAAATGTTTAAAATAGCAAAAAAGTAGTTAATAATTATCATGTTCATATATAAATAAAATTGATAATTCATATCATTACTTTTAAACCACTTATAGTATAATTACATCAAATCAACTCCTACGATGTGGCAAGATTATATTAAAGACTAGTACACTATAACTTAGAAGTTTTGACCAAAATAAGCCATTGTAAAAATTAATTTATCAAAATAATACATATTTTTGAAAGGCGTAATACATATATTGGACCCTAAACTTGGCTTCAAATTTTAACTTTGACCTCCAACTTTCATAATGCACAAACAAACACTTTGACTATCAAACTTTTAAATAAATAAACACATGAGTACACAATACACGTAGGACAAAAAATGACATGTAGGACATGTGTGTCTATTTGTTCAACTTTATACAAGTTTAAGTGTCTATTTGTGCACATTTAAAGTTGAAGAGCATAAATGTGATTTGAAGCCGAGTTAAGGACACATTTATGTATTATGCCATTTTAAAATTTTACAAAACTAGTATAAACGTAGTTCTCAGTAACACTTTAGGTAATATTTTATTCAAAAAGACTAAACAAATATAAAACGTTATTGTCAGTGACGTTTTCTATTTTGTTATTTTGAAGTACGTTTTACAATTAAAATGTGACTCACAATAACATTTCCCTGGAATGATTAAAAATTAAAATTCAATCTCGTACATGCCCAATTCAACTTTATTAAACTTTNATATATATATATATATATATATATATATATTCAACTATAGGTTGTGCCTATTGAACACCTCAATTGTTCAACAAAATGGCAAAAACATGTTTCACTCTCTTTAAGCGTGTAAAGCTATTAAAATATTTTTTCCGTTATTTCTCTTGCTTATACACCTAAATTAACTTTTTTAAAAAAAGAAATAATTAACAAAAATAAAGAGAAGAACCCACCCATTCCCTGCACCTCTCTCTTTCTCTCACACTCTACTGTTCTTCTCTTGCTTTGCTTTTTTTTTTCTCTAGATCTATGTCTAAAATATTTCGGTGAATTTCATTAATTTCGATAAGAAAAATATGAATTAATTTTTTCAAATAAAAATTTGTTATTATATTTTACAATTTTAATAAATAATTACTAATGAAAAGAAGATAAAAAGACGATGAGTAAGAGATTTGATGGTATCAATCTGAAATATTTAGTTTTGGTAGGCAACAATATGCACTGCTTATATGCATATTCAATTTTAAGGGGTTTAAGTGTTCAATGGGTACAAACGTCAGTTGAGGTGTTTAAACGAAATATGCGGATAACTTTAAGAAGTTACGAATGATTTAAGCCATATATATATATATATATATATATATATATATATATCCATTTTAGTAGTGAAAAGTTGAACAATGAATAAGACACGTACAAGATTGAATTTTAATATTCAATAATTTTGTGCACGTTTTAGCTCTAAAACTTACTTCAAAGTAACGAACTATAAAATGTCACTGATAATAACGTTTTATGTATGTTTACTCTGTCAAATTTTATTTTATTTTTTTCACGTGACATGTTTAGAGAATTTTTCTGAATTCCGGTGTAATTTTCCGATTGTTATTCCACTTGACGAACAACCGAACTTATTGAACACGTTAGCTTCGTCAATTTTCGCCTGAATTAGGAATTTATCGATCGCATCTTCAGCTTTATATACTGTTCGTTGAATATTCTGGAACAATTTATCCAAATCGTTGTTGTTGCTTTTCAATTGTGCATAATCTCCAGCTAGTAACTCATTTATGGGTTTAATTTCATCGAGTAATCGCTGGAAATCTCTATCTGCACCTCTAATCAGTTCCACATTTTCCGATAGTAGCTGCGATAGACTGTCCACCAGAAAGCTTACCGCTTTTGTCGCCGCCGGACTCACCGCTGCAACGATTGTAGCCTCCATCTTTCAACCAAAATAATATTTTGTGATTTAACACTCTATCCATTGATTAGTACAATTAAAAAGAGAGTATTTAACCACAAAAATGAGTCGAATTCACAAATTTGAAAAAATAATGAAAAAGGTATTTTCACACCAAACTACTCTTAAATAGTAAAAAATAAACTTAATATGTATTCACGACCAAATACAATATCAATTTTCGAATAATTTTTTTATAAAAAATTCACAATGAATTATGAACAAATGACCACTACAGTTTTGAATTATTAGGAGAATAATAACAACTTTTACAGATGAAGTTCTAAATAAATTCATATATATGTAAATCTTACCTCCACGTTGATAGCTAAAAATATTGTTTTCAATAAATCTACTTCAATTCAAGAAGAGATGAAAAGAATGCATATAAAAACAGACAGTAATATAAGTTGATAGTTAGTGGTGGGATATTCACTTCATCATAGTTGTATGGTATATATACATATGAATTTGATTACATGTTTAGATTTGGAAATATGATTATATATATTTTTATGTTGACTTCTATTATTTTAATCAAGTCATTTTTTATTCTTAAGAAAAATCAATAACTTTCAATCTAAGTTATATTGCGTAAATTTTATATCATCATGCTATATATATTTGTTAAATTTTATAGAAATATTGAGTTTAAAGCTATACCGTAATTAAGATAATTTAGTAAGATTTTACAAAGTCTGTGAACTTTGAAGTTTCAGTAATAAACTAGAATTTTTCACAAGAATAAAATTATTTTTATATAAAGGGAAATTCCATAAGAAGAAAAAAATACTTACATATTTATGTATTCTGATATAGATCAGTTTGTATTTGTACCTTTTTTCTCTAAAATACACGAAAAAATATATCAAATATAAATGTATAGTAAACAAATTATGTATAGATGCGGATTATAATTTAGTGAAATTGTAGCTGAAGAATCTTATACTAATATTTACTGTTATTAAAAGGTTGCATTTGAAACCATAGCTTTTTATTTACTTGCCAATAATTTAAGAAAATAAGTAAGAAAAATAATTTATTTTTGGAAAAATAAATACACACAACAAACATTAGTTTCCGATTCCATTTTTTCCTATCAATAACATCATCGCTTACATAGTCAAATTGCATCATGCTTAGATGTAAAGAGTATCTTAATATGTATTTGCAATAAAATATAATCAATATACCAGCTAAAACTGGGTGTCAAAATTAATATGAAATTAAATTATGAAAGTGATATCTAACCCTCCCATGTGTTATATATTAACGAGAGAAGTGCAGAAAATATTTTAAAATTTATCTAAGTTATTAATTAGTTTCATCCTGATCTATTGACATTTTAAAAAGGTTCATCTACTCGATTAACTAAATTTAAATACATCATTAATATGTCACATGACAAGCAAGTGGTCTCAAACTCTCGTAAGAACATAAATTTTTAATATATAGTCGAGAGAAGTGTTGAAAATATTCGTAAATTTGATGAAAAATTTAGATTTGTATTTTATTTATGTTGAAAGATCAAGAGTTTATCTAAGTTCAATTAATCAATTACTCCCTCTGTCCAATATCGTTTGTTATAATTTCTATTTTTACAGTCAAACTCAAAAAATTTTGACTAATATTTTAAGATGTATTTTTTCATCATATTAATATGCAAAAAATTGCAATTTGTAGTAGTTTTCATTTAGTTTTAGAATATCTAACTTTTTTTGTTTAAAATATCGAATTAATGTAATCTAATTTAACTTTGAAAATTAGGCAAACTGACTTTCGAAAAGCGCAACATGACAAACAATACGAACGAAGAGATAAAATGAATATTTTAAAATTGACAATAGTTTGAGAATGAAACTAATAATTCACGCTGAGTTTAGGAGTATTTTAATGCTTCTCTCATTTAATGTACAATTTATTTATACTAAAATATAAATAACCATGTTATATTATTATTGCTAAATATAATATAAGCACAGTTATATTACTATTGTTAAATAATTGCCACAAAGTTATTTATTTATTATAACATGATAAATATGACATTCTTAAAAGTCTTCTCCAGCTCACATGCCCTTAATTAATTAATCCTTCAAGTTGGCATTAGATTAGTCACTAATTTAATTTGTAACGTCAAGACTAATTATCTTATCAAAATAATTTTAAATTTAATTCAAATTTATATGGACCAAGCTTAATAAATGTTGGCATCTCTACACGAAGTATAATACTAAATTTGGATGATAAAATGTGGTGACATATTTTTTATCAAAAAACATCAATATTTATCTTTTATCTCGATAATTTTTTTTCTTCATTTTCTGACCAAAAAACTAGTCAAAAATATATTTATTTCCTCGTTAATTATTTGACCAACAAATATAGAATGACTTGTACCTTGCATTTTGTTCCTTTTTTCTTTTCCAATCAAAGTTGCATCAATCAACATAAATTCATATGAATAAATCATGCCTCATAAAATATAATTGTGTTATGCAATTTTTTTTAAGTGACTGAGTCGAGTCAAAATTGAGACTATATTTATATATAGACTACATTATATTATATCATTGTGAAAGTGAGATTCAATCCTCCCATGTTATTCATTGATCTACAATTTGATAGTACTAAAATAATATAGTTGGTATACTAATACCTAAAGTATAGTTGACATTATAAATTTTAATGAAGTTTGTTAGCATTATATTTAAATATTTATTCACATTTCACACACAATACTTATAGCAAATTATATTAATTATGATAGTCAATTAAATGAGATATCTAATAAATGAATAATAATTAATAAGAAATTATGTTGACAAAGTATAATACATCCATATATTGATTTAATATAAAAAAATTCGATAGAAATAAGTTGTGGCAAGTGATTTTGAACGTGAATAACTAGGTAGAGATAAATCATGAGTTGCTTTCAGCAAAATAAAATTTTTAAAAAAATAACGAGTTGTTAAAAGTCTTCTCCAACTCACATGCCCTTGATTGATTTTAAGAAAATTTTCAAAAATAGAAAAGATAATAGATAAAATAAGCCTCAATAGCTATAGTTTTGGTAATTGCACTTCATAGTTATAATTGTGGTTTGTATATTTCACTTGTCTGTTTGTGTATTTTTTTTGCGAATATACAAACAGGGTAAGTATATACGAGTGAAGATTGTAGTTGTGAATATACAAATATGGTAAGTATATACAAATTTTGTGTTTATACATTGAAGAGTTTTTCAGATTTCCGTTTGTATATTTCGCTTTCCAATATACAAACAAGGTAATTTATTATGAATTCTTCATCAATCGTATACAAATAACTAGGGTAAACTTTAAATTTTTAATTTATACAATCAGATGCCGAATTATAAAAATTTTAAATTTATATAATTATTGATCGAATTATACAAATTTTGGATTTATACAATTAGGAAATCGAATAGCAATTTAACAAAACTTTATTCATAGATTAAAAATAATGGAAACTGTAGCTATATTATATAATATGGGGTCTGTTTTGTATGAAGGAAAACATTTTCTGAAAAATGTTTTCCAGTTTTTTCATGTTTGGTTCGGTTAAATGTTTTGGAAGATGTTTTCAAATCAACTCATTTTCCTCAAATTTAAGGAAAATGACTCCCTTTCAAAACTTAAGGAAAATATTTTTCAAAACTCTCTTCCAACCTCCTTCAACCCACCCCCTACCAGCCTCCCCTCCTACCATCCCCCACCCCTG
>NC_028640.1:5570551-5576562 GCF_001406875.1 Solanum pennellii
ACGACGGTTCGTCCTGCAGGTCCGTCGCCAAGTTCAGAGAGTCGATTCCAGTACCCAAATTTCAGAAGTCTAAGTCTTTTGGAACGATACACCCTCGACGGCCCGTCGTGCCCATGACGGTCCGTCGTGGGTTCCGTCGACTCACACAGTTTTTCCAGAAATAAAATCTGCTGCTCAAAACGACTAAACAGGTCGTTACACTTGTCAATTAACTATTTTTACCAAATTATACCAGTCTAATTATTTATTTAAGAACGCAAAAAGAAAAGAATGTATGAATAAAATCATAACTTTACATATAGTTATTGGAAAATCCTAGGGCTGCAACATATATTTGATTTCATGTATCATATTATTGGCTTAGAACTAATCTTAGTTGTCAAATTACTGATTTATGGGGTTGATAATATGATTCGGGTTAACCACCTCTCTTCGCCTACCCCAATTAGCTATCTAACTACATCGTTGAGCGGGGATAAATAGACTAACTGGCGAGCATTTATATTTCATCCTATTTTGTAACCAAGCAAGGTGTTCGTCTTTTGGGCGTCACTCCTGAACACTAACTGCCTCAAATTAATGGGCTGACCAAGCTCTCTATATTCTCTGGTCTATCAAACCTCTCCTATGGTCAATTCGAAATTAGACACTAAATTTATTCCTAGATGGCCCGTCAAGAAATAATAAAACAAGAATATAAAAGTAATTTGAATTGACAACCAAAAATTAATTCAAAACGCCATTAATAATCAACAATCAATCTGTAGCTACAGCCCCAGAACAAGGGTTTTAGCTACTAATCTCTAAGAGAACAACAAGAAGAAAAGAACCCTAAAAATTATTGACGATTTTCTCTTTCAAAATATCTCCTCTAGATTATTTTTTTCTCATAATTATTTTTATGAACTATTTATAGATGTGAAAAATCCTAAATAAACTAATGGAGTCCAAAATAAATTAGAAAACAAAAACCAAGCGTAAAAGAATTCCACGGTTCACCGCCTCAACTCTTTGCTCCTTCAGAATCTGCCACGTGTTTGGACCGAAAATAAGTAGGTGTAAACGCGGAAGCTAGCAATGCAAACCTCGAAAGATCACGAGTAAGAAGACAACGAGAAATATATCAAAAGACACAAAGATTTAACGTGGTTCAGTCAATCGACCTACGTCCACAAAGGAGATGAGCAATCCACTATAAATATGAGAGTACAAAATACAGAGGGAAACAACCTCAACCAAATCACTTGGAATTCATGGGAGGTTCACACAAGTGATAACGTATCAAACTTGTGACTCACAAATTCTCCCTCTAACCAAAACTCTCAAAGGCCTTAAGACTACATTGTGAATGCTGATTAAGTTAGAAGGAACATTCCTCTATTTATAGAGTCCTAAACCTTTTCCTACAAGAAAAGGATTAGTCAATCCAAAACCTTTTCCTAAAAGGAAAACCTATTTATGGTAAGAAATTTAGGTCAAATAAAACCCAACACCACGTGGTTACAACTTGCAATTCAATTCAATTGGAATTCTGTCAATATTTTCCTTATGCATTATTATATTAAATTTATTCTATTAAGCTCCCTGCTTGATATCCTTCTTCAATCTTTCATCTTTAATTTGTTTTAGCCTCAAACTTCTTCAACTTTATCTCAATTTATTCCTACAAATAAGCTAAAAATCTATGCTAAAAAAAGACGAATATAAATAATAAATATGAGGCAAATAATAATTAAAATATATATTTTTGGCCTCATATCACCACCCACACTTAAACTTTTGCTCATCCTCGGGAAAACATTAAAGTTCATCTCAAATAAATCATACTAGGAATGTCATCAATAGGTCATATACCAATTTCAAACATAAAGTACAATTCTCAATCATTATGCAAGACATTCAAATAAACAACAAACATCTAACCTCCTAACCTCAAGGAAAGACTTTAAATTATCACATTTAAACTTGCTCACCTATTCTCATCAAAGAAATCTAAAAAAAAAAATCACCTATCCATCGTGAAAAAAGTGCCCTCACAAGAAGAAATAGTTCACGCACTGAAATCAAAAGATTGAATATAAATTGAGGATTTAGCATCAAAGAACAATTCTCATACTCACAAATAAAATTCATATGTATGCACAAAGAACCAATGATTTGCCCATCATGTACATCTCCACTAATTTAAGCATGCTTGAATAGAATCAAATAGGACTTTAACGGGTTGTAATGTAGGCTGGGGATGGGTAGAACAATTATATAATAGTGACTTACACTTCCTTAAGCACTTTGCAACTTTGTACTTCATCAACCATTATTTTTTTATCTTTATTTTTTAGCTCTCTCTTTAACAATTATTTCACAAGTCATTCTCATCATCTCAAGTATTTTTTTTTTAAAGTTTCCTTCGTAATAGCCACCCCAACTTACGTATTTTACATGTGTTAAGGTGCACAATGTCCTTGGAAGGACCAGGGCCATCATCAAGGTAACTTTTTTTTTAACATCACATTCTTTCCAAGAGGGCTTTTAAACAATTTGCAGCTATCATTGATTAACTTTTCACTCAACCATCCCTTTTTCTCATCATTGATAATTAGAATAAGTCTATGCTATACTGCTCAAGGAAGTAAGGTACAAAAACTAGGGATTCAACAAATAGTCAAAGGCAAAATGTGTCTATCTTTTTCGTGAAGTTTTTCCTATAATACTTGAGGTTTGATGTTAACTTAGTTATTTATATATAAAAATATTGTATTGATGTATCCGACTATATTTTTATTGCATAATCAAATTGGATAAATTACTTATGTATCCAGATATACTTGTATTCACAAATTACTATTTGTATTAATATACATATTTGAAAAAAGATGTATATAAATACAATTATCTATGTATATAAGTATCATTAAATATAAATATATGACAAACAATAAAATTCTCTCTCTACACTCTCCGCTAACAACGATAACCTAACGGCTCCGCTGAACTGCGGATATTTCCCACGCTCCATCTCATAGACTTTCGGGGATCTCTCATCGAAGCGCCGTGACAAAAAAATGGCTCCAGCAACAAAGATGACACTCTTCACAAGGAGATATGCAATTTTGCCATGGAAAGAAAAGTATAAAAGCAATATAATTTTCATGAAAAAGCAATTTCAATCAAAACCACATAAAAATATATGAAAATAGATGTATATAAATATTTTCATAAAAACGAGGATAAAATCTGTTAAAGATACCTTATAATGAATTGAAACCACGAAAATCGCTCCTAGAATCATATAAAAGGATCTTCAATTGGAAGGAATTGGGGAAAAATACAAAAAAATATGTAATATAGAGATATTGATGAAAGAGAAGGTATTGATGAGGACACAATTAATTTGAATGTTATAATAACTTTCCTATTTATTATTTTGGGAAAATGCGCAGGTACCCCCTCAGCCTATGCCCGAAATCCCAGAGACACACTTATACTATACTAAGGTCCTATTACCCACCTGAACTTATTTTATAAGTAATTTTCTACCCCTTTTAGGCCTACGTGGCACTAGTTTGAAAGAAAAAGTCAACCAGTGTTGGGCCCACAAGATAGTGCTACGTAAGTCGAAAAGGGGTAGAAAATTATTAATAAAATAAGTTCAGGGGGGTAACAGAACCTTAGTATAGTATAAGTGTGTCTTTGAGATTTTGGGCATAGGTTGAGGGGGTACTTGTGCATTATCCCTATTATTTATTAATATTAAATATATAAAAAAGTTGATTATTGATATGTAATTAACTTTGCTATTTATTGTATAATTATAGCCATATAACATAAAAAAATTAAACTATATCTAGTTTATTTAAATGTATATAGATGTTTGTCATATTCAGTACTTTTTCCATTTCGACATTTTATCATAATATTTGGGCAGTTTCAGATCCGAGTTTGATGGGTCCCAATTTGGTACAAGTAGAGGAGTAAAAGTCATTATAAATTCCTACTTATCAGAGATTTCAAATTGAGAAATTTAAAAAAGGAGAAGAAGGAGGAGGAGAAAATTGGGATAGAACAGAGCATAATTAAGGAGAAATAAAGAAAAAATAAAAGGGTCAATATTTTAATTTTAGTAGAGCGGGTCAATAAATAGATAAATAGTTTGCTCTTACAATTTTGGTTAGAACCAAGAATTCCATATCAACAAATTTTAATGAAAAATAATGGGAAAATGCACAAGTACTTCCTCAACTTATGCCCGAAATTTTAGAGACACACTTATACTATATTAAGGTCCTATTACCCCCCTAAACTTATTTTATAAGTAATTTTCTACCCCTTTTCGGCTTACGTGGCACTAGCTCGAAAAAAAAGTCAACCAACGTTGGGCCCACAAGATAGTGCCATGTAGGACGAAATGGGGTAGAAAATTATTAATAAAATAAGTTCAGGGGGATAATAGGACCTTAGTATTGTATAAGTGTGTCTCTGAGATTTTGGGCATAGATTGAGGGGGTACTTGTGCATTATTCCAAAAATAATAATTAAATAAGTTGATTGACTTTCTATGCAAAGAACTCGTAATTGAGTCAGCAGCGGAGCTATGACTTGGCAAGGTTGGTCAGATGACCAACCTTAATTGGAAATTTTTTCCGAATATATATACTAAATATCGATTTTTTTAGATATATATTAACAGTTGAATAACCTTGACACAATAAAAGTTGTCAGCTAGTGGTTAAGGGTGTGCAAAAATATCATTGCGTCTCGGGTTCGAGCCTCACAATGGTGATTTTTTGAAATTTTCTCATAATTCCATTTTTTTCTCTTAGAAAAGGCAAAATTCAGCCCGGGTTTGATTCCGGGCTTAAACATTTCACTTTTTTTTTGTATTTATTTCGTTTTTCTCTTGAGAAAAAGTACAAAAACTACTATTTTTAAGTTAAGAAAATAAAAGGTCTATTTTTTACTTTTCTTATTTATTTTGAAAAAATAGATTCATAGTTGTTATTTCCTTTTAGTTTGTTGTCTTCTTCTTTTTCCAAAAACTCTTTATAACTTTACTCTTTACCTTTCTCTCTTCTTAACTTTCATCAGGGGCGGAGCTAAAACCTATTAAGGGTGGTCAGGTGAACACATAGTCAAGTGGTTGGTGTAGTCATTTATCTCATGGAGGTCCATCAAGAATTAGCTCCCGGTGCGACTTAATCCCTACTAGCTTTTTTAAAAAAATACAAATCTTTTTTAAACAAAAAAAACACACAATTTTTTTGTGAACCTACTAAAAAATCTCTTTTTAAACAAAAAAACACAGAAAGTTTTGTGCATCTATTCATCGGTAAAAAAAAAAGTTTTGAGTACCTACTCCGCTAACAAAAATTATCAAACTTTTAAAAGGTTGAACACCCATGTCGAAATTTTTAGCTCCGCCACTGAATTTAGTGACTTTTAAGTTGAAATCAAATTTGAGTAAATTTCTCTGAAAAAAAATTGATGGTTGAGTGATTATGAAAGATATTAACCACTAACCTAACACCACAATAAGTTATAATAGGAATAGGTAAGTACCATATCCATTCAACAAGTTGTACAAGTGATTTTTTTTAAATAAAAATTATTATATTAAGACTAGTTCTGATAATTTAAGCCCACATTTAGCTGATTTGTTCAAATAGCTCATCAAATATGGGCTGAAAGAGTGATTTTAAATGTGTAATATTATGGCTTATACCCATATTTTACTAATTAGAATATGTATATTTTATGGGTAATCTACGAGTCATATATGAGTATTGCAAGTTTTCTTCGAATTTTCAAAGAACGGTCTGTTGCCAAGTTTTAGAAGCAATTTTTCAAACTTATATATATGGGTCCCTATTAATATTTCAACCCTCGATCCCCCTCCCCCCACCCCCGTTATCACCCCCCTCACCTTCCAAAAGAATAATTTTAAGTTTGTTTTTAGAAAATGTTTTCAACTCCAAAATTTTATTTTTTTCATCCCTACCATCGTCCCCCCACCC
>NC_028640.1:5576855-5584912 GCF_001406875.1 Solanum pennellii
CCAAAAAAAAAAAATATTAAGTTTGTTTTAAAAAAATATTTTTAACTTCTAATATATATTTTCACCCTACCTCGGACACCCTCCCCCCCAACCAGCCTCCCAAAATATTAAGTTTATTTTTATAAAATATTTTGACTTCAAATATTTATTTTTTCACCCTACACTTGACCTCTCCCCCTTCCTCCCTCCCCAACCCCGAAAAAATATTAAATTTTATATTTATTTTTGTAATACAATAAAATTAATGAATAATTTTCAACATATTTCATCTACAAAAAAGACTAAAATATTTTCTCCACGTTGAATTCTTAAATAGAGTACTAATATGGGTAAACTAGTATTTTAGCCAATTCGTTTTTACCCATATCAAATATGGATCGATTGAATTATTATTCATTTTATTTTGACCCATTTTCAACCGACCCAAATTTGACCCAACCTGCCCATTTGTCACCACTAATTTAGACTAACACCACAATTAGATAGAATATGTATATAACAACCATATCCAAACAACAAGTTGTACAAGTAAAAATTAAAAAAATAAATATTATATATAGACTAACGCCACAATAGGTAAAAACAAGTTGTATAAGTAAAAATCAAAATAAATATTATATTTAAATAGAATTCGATAATATATAACAACAATTAGTTGTACAAGTAAAAATAAAAAAAACAAATAGTTTAGTTGAGCAAACATCACAATATGATCCAATAGGTAACAACCATATCCAAACAACGAGTTTTGTAAAAAAAAATCAAAACAAATAATATTTAAGCAAACACCAAATGCAGTACAAGGAGGGAAGAAAACTCCTTATGTGATTGATCAGCTGCAGCTTTGGTACTAGCTGGAAATCCTGTTATTTCTTGAAGCTAAGATTCATCTGTGCCATTTTAGACCTTGTAAAAGTGAAATGACGAAACTAAGTAGAGAGTATATGTAGATCTTGTGGAAGTAGAGAAGTTGTTTCTGAACAAACCTCGACTCATCAATCATAGTAATGAAAAGGAAAAAATGATAATTAATAGGAAAACAATATAGAGCATTCAGGCTATATATAACATCATAAAACTTCATATAATTCAACAATTATAAACACTAACTACTGAATGTTGACAGATAGATATATTTACCTGTATTGAAGGCAGTAACTTTAAGTTTGTTCCTCCCCAAAACCTCCTCGTGTTCAACCTGCACATTCTTAGCAAAATCCACCAAGGAAGGGTCACAATAGTGTAACTCAATCAGCTCCAGTTTCTTGCTATCAGCAAATCCTTGAGGAATCTCTTTTAAGAAACTAAAATTTGTGATTATTAAGCGCTCAAGGCTGGGGAAATGATCATGAGAGCCCGTGGTGTTTTCCCATATTCTAAGGAAGAGATTATCAAGGAGCAAGAACCTCAACTTCGGGAACCCAACCTGGTCTGTTGCTTTCCACTCGTTGCCAATTAAGGAACTACTCTTCAGTTTGAGTACCTCAAGTTCGGGCAACTTGCTGATAATGGACATGCATTCCCACGGTAGATATGTACAGCTAAGTTTCAACTTCTTGAGTTTTTGTGGAAAAGAATCTGGACTTGTAAGACTAAATAACTTGGTTTCATAATTATCAAATATAAAATCGTTATTTTCAATACTTAGTGACTCGAGACGTTGCAAATATTTAAGATTATCTATCCATTTAACATCTGTAGGATATTCCTCCCTCTTTCCACGAATGACCAATTTTTTCACTTTCTTAATCCCTTCAAATATTTCCTTTGTACAACAAGAAGGACTCAAACCAGAAACACTCTGTAAGTTTCCGAGAACCTTATTATCTCCAGGCGAACATAGATGAATGCCTTTTGCATAAAGATGCCTTAATTGTGTCATTTGCCAAATATCTTTTGGAAAAGTGAAGACTTTTTTCATCAGAGTATATTTACCTAAAATGAGAGTGTGTAGATTCCAAAGATTGGTAATTGGGAGATCCACAAAATCTAAATAATCAATCCCGACAGCCAAATACCTTAAACAAACAAGCTCTCTAGTAACTTCATTGAGTCCTATGATGTTATGTACCTCCAAGTCCAATACCCTTAGTAGTTTGAAATGAAAAACTTTTGGATCAAAAATAACAACATTATATAGCATGTAAAAAGAGGGTATTTCAATAGGAGTATACCGTCTGTAGTTACTAAAATCAATTATTGATTGAACTGACATCCACCTACAACCTTGACGGAATTTGGTGTGTACTTGAGAAATAGTGGTGGAATCTGAACTACCAACACACAAAAGATTCTCGCTTTCAGCTTCCTTGGAGCAAAAATCATGAATCCTACATGTCTTAATTTTCCCATCCAAACTTAGCTTGTCAACAATAACTACACTTTTTCCAATAAGATCATGTAAAACACGATTAGCTGCTTGTTCGAATTCCTCAACTCCATTTGGATATACGAGTCCTTCTGCAATCCATAATCTGGTTAACTTCTTCACAGGAATGCCATGGGCTTTTGGGAAAACTCCGAAATGCAAAAAGCAAGCTTTCATAAAAGAAGGAAGATTATTGTAGCTCAAAGCAACAACTTGTAAGCATTGTTTGTAAGCATCATCATTTACTGATGAGCTTACACTTTTAGCTACTTTAATCCACTCATTCAGTTTACTCTTGCTACGGAGTATACCAGCAACCGCAGTTATCATTAGCGGCAATCCTTTGCAATTTGTTATAACTTTTTGAATTTATCAATATCTGACCGTCGAATAGTGTTATTTTTCCCAAATGCCCTATGGTAAAACAGATTTCGACTTTCATCTTGCGTCAGAGGACGCATCAGTACCAAACCATCTTTAGCAGCATACTCACCAACCTTTTTGTCTCGAGAAGTCAACAAAATTCGACTTTTGTCACCACAATCTGGAAACCAATGTTTAATTTTATTCCAATCTTTATTGCTCCATATGTCATCCACAACAATCAAATACCTTTTTCCCTGCAAAACTTGCTTTAGATGAGCAGCTAGTCGTCCATTATCCATTCCATCAAAATTGTTGTCTTTCATTTTAATAACATCACGAAGGAGGAGTAGGAGCAACTCTCTTAAATCATAGTTTTCAGACACAGTAACCCAACCACGAACAGGAAAGTCCTCCTTGTTAATATGGAATAATATAGTTTTGGCAAAAGTTGTCTTACCAACAGAAATCACTTGTAGTTTTTTTGATCCTTTGGTAAGTCTTTCAACCATATTTACTCTTTCTTCATTGTACCCTTCCATAAAGTTCTCATGGATTGAATTATCTAATCGTGGAGAAACAGATTTTTTTGGACAATTAATATTGTTGACAGAATGAGTTACTTGTTTAACATGTTGACAAACATAATCAAGCTTCGCACCACAACATTCATCATCATCATCATTCAGCCCAATAATAATAAGTTGATTCATTAGTGATTCAACTTCATATTCTGCATAAACTGCAACATCTTTTATTCCTCTTAGCAAATCCTTGCTAATAATTGCTTTTCCGACATCACATTTGCCAAGTAGAGTGTCAAACAACTCATACAGTGATTTCAATTTTGCAGTCCAACCATATTCTCTATGGTTGGACCGTAAAACCTTCTCTATGGTTCCCAACACAGAAGTTAGTGCACCGTAAGTAGCCGCCATCTAACCCTAAATATCATCAAAAGTATTAGAAATTCTGTAACTATCCGCTAGGTCGTTTTGAAAATTAGAACTATTTCACTTCCAAAATTCTCTTTTAACATAGAAAAATGTCTTCTTTCCATCCATTGGTTCAAAATTGCCCTTAACCTATTATATTATTAAATGAAAATGGTCAAATATGCCCCTAAACTATTTGAAAAGGTCTAGATATACCCTATTTAAAGTCTGACTCACTCATGTCCTCGTCGTCCAACTTTTGGTCCAAATATGACCTTATGGGTGTTAGTTTGGATGGGTCCGAATCTCTTCCTATTTTCATATAAATGTCATGTGATAAGGTCAAAATGACATGACAAATCCATGTCGCATTTAAAGAAATAAAAAATGAGCTGGATATGTCCAATATACGTACTAACGCCCATAAGGGCATATTTGAGCCAAAATTTGGACGGCGAGAGCATTAGGGAACCAAACTTTAAACGGAGGGTATATCTAGACGTTTTCAAATAGTTTAGGGGCATATTTGACCCTATTCCCTATTATAAAAACAACATTTTTATCCTATAGATGGAACAAAGACATTTTCAAATAATTTCTTGTGAATTGTGAATAAATCTTTAAATATAATACCCAACTTCATTTAAATTTATTAATTGTAAGCATTACCAACTATATTATTTTACTACTATCAAATGGTAGATTAATAAATGACATGGGAGGATTGGATCTCACTTTTACAACAATATAATATACTATATACTCTACACCTAAGTATTATCAATTTTTGCCCGACCAGCCAAATTCACTACATGTTATTGACCATTCATAAAATAAAATAATAAATATATAAAAGTTGATATCTAACATGCTGAAATGTTTTTTAAAAAAATTGTTAAAGAAAGAGGAATCTCACTCACTAGATATTTTGTTTAATTAATTATCATAATTAATATAATTTATTATAAATATCTAATGTAAATAATATGCAAGTCTTATCCTTCTATATTATTTTAGTATTATCAAATCGTAATTAATTAGTGACATGGAGGATTGGAATTTGGATCTCACTTTCACAACAATATAATATACTTATACATTTTCCCAAATTAAAACAGTTTTTGATTTTTACAAAATCATTTTTCACATGTAGTCAATTATAATTCAATCGTGTTACTATTTAAATTATTCTTTCTTTTTTAAAAAAAACTCAAATACGTCATCAAACTTTGTAAAAATGCTCATTTATGTCATCTATAAAAAGTTTCACTCACCTATAATGGATCAGTCCTTCTTCAAACGAAAATTAATGGCATAGATAAGGTACACTTTTTATAATTAAACTTTTTACACATATTTTAACAAATAAATAATAAATATTAATTAATTTTAATTAAAAATTTGATTACCTTTTATAAATTCAATCATGGATAAAAGCTTCAATTGAATACCTAAATAAATTGCTTATAGACAATAAACAAGATTTCATTGTATTGTCAAAAAAATGAAAAGAATAATGTGACCTCACATCTCATTAGGAGAGATGAATATATTTTGAGAAAAATAGTAAAAGTGTGGTGATATTGTTTAAATAAAAGAAAGTTACTCCCTTCAGTTCACAAAGAATGACCTACTTAATTTGGTGCGGATTTAAGAGTATAAAGAAGACTTCTGTATTTTGTGGTCCTAAATTAAAGTTAAGCTAAATGTACAACATTGTCATTTGTTCTTGTAGTCTTAAACATGCTACATGGAAAGCTGATTTTAAAATGTTAAAAAAAAAGAGACAATTCTTTTTTAAACAAACTAAAAAGGAAAAGAGGTCATTCTTTTTTAAACTGAGGAAATATATTATAGGACAAATTTTTTAAACATGGATGACAATCTAAGGAATTTATGCTATTATAAAGTTATTTTAATAAGTTAAGGTTTTTTTTTTGCCCTTTCGCTTTTACTAATTACATTAATTTTTAAGTGTGTCAATCCAAATATGGACAAGTAAGAACGATAAACAAAATTTAAAAAAATTAAATTGCCCGTTCAAATTAAACTTCAACTTCATATCATGTATTAATTTGATTTCAAATGAGCCTTTATAACTCAAGTTAGAATTCGATTCCCTACCTTATATTCCTCAATTTCATTTCCCGTTCTCATAACCCTAATTCAAAAACCAAACAAACTTCCGAAATCATAGTTTGAAAGAACTTACCAGAATAAACTTTCACCTTGCTGACGAGAATGAGATTGACCTTCCGAATGGTGGATGCTTCTTCTTCTTTCCTTCTGTTGAAGAATTGTAAATGAAGCAATTTTGCAGAAGGTTGACTCTTAAAATGAAAGACAAGTCTACATATGTTAAGATTGAAAACACACATATATATAATTCACACCATGTTAACAATTCATAAAATAAAATAATAAATATATAAAAGTTAATATTTTATATACTGAAGTTTCCTAGAACTTATCTCACTCGCAGTTTGTAATTTAAATAGAGTAGTTTTGTTTTCCTTTTCTGATTTCCTACTCAATGTTTAATAACGTATTAAAAATTCGACTATTATGAATTTGTGTATTGTAGAGTTTATTTTTGAGGAAGACGCTTTCAATTAAATAATTCATTTTTCATATTTATTAAGAGCTTGAATCTAAGACTTCCGTTAAAGACGGAGGAATCTCGCTCATTCTACCACAATCTATGTTGATAATTTAATATTCAATTATTTTAATTTGTTGTCTTATTCTTTTTCTTAAAATCCATTCGAAAAAATAATTGTTCTTTTCTTTTTTGACAGTTTTTAAATTCTAATATTTCATGTGACAGGTTTAAGGTCACGAGATTCAAAAAAAATTATTTCATAAATGTAAAATTAGATCCTTTATTATTGATCTTGAGTTCGACTTTAAACAAGAGCATCTAAATTAAAACGATAATTGCCCCTTTGGAGACATGTGATAAAATTGAAACAATACAGAGAAGATTAATTAGCATAACCCCTCCACAAGAAATTTTTAGTTTATATATACATAAATTGTCGTCTTATTACTATTTATATTTTGTTGATAGTCATGCATACAAACGTAAAAATGAATATTCAATTGAAGCATAAAGTCAAATAATTTTACGAGTTTATTTGGCACCTAAAAATTTTGATCCCCCCTGCTCGACTCAATCAGAAAAAAAATTACAAGACACAAGTTATATTTATAAGACATAATTTATTCATGTGAATTTTTGTTGATTGATACTACATGCAAGGTACAAATCGTTATAAGTTTGTCAAATTATTAGCGAGGAAATAAATATATTTTTGACAAGTTTGTTGGTCAGAAAATTAAGAGTAAAGTTAAAAATAATAAAGACAAAAGATAAATACTGATATTTTTTCAATAAAATATGTCTATTCATTTTATTATCCAAATTTAGTATTATACTATGTAGATGATTGTGTAATCATGGGAACATTATTGAGTTTAGTCCATATAAATTTGAATTAAATTAAAAGTGATTTTGATCAGATAATTTATTTTGACTTTATAGTTACAAATAAGTGACTAATCTAATGCCAACTTGTAGGATCAATTAATTGAAGACACGTGAGCTAGGGAAGATTTTTCAGAACTTATCTCCATTTGGGTGTTCATATTCAAAACAATTATCACGTTATAATAAATACAAAAGAATTTAATGATTATTTAATGAGAAAAAACTCAAAATAGTTTTTTATTTTTGGATTCAAATTCAAAGTTATTCTTTGTTTTCACATGAAACAATAACAGCCCCTTACGTTTGTAATATTGGTGCATTTTTAGGCATCTCTCAAATTTTTACTTATTTTTTAATATTGATTTTGTCTAAAATTTTATTAATGGAATACTAAATCATCATTTTATATATTCAAAATAATTAATAACTCCATGTGTACACTTTATTTTATTATATAGAAAATTTATTGCAATTAAACTAAATCAATTTTTACTTGTCGAATTAAATCAATTTATTGTTAACATATGACATTGTAAGAAAAGAAGCTAGTATTGCACGTGAAATCACATTTTAATAAAAAAAGATAAGTTTGACGGTGGTTTCATCACTTTTGGGCCGCCATCAAACTTGTCTTTTTAAAATTAAAATCAAGAAGTTCGCCACGTCGATTTCACGTACAATAGTATATAATTATTTTCTTGCAACATCATATTTCAACAATAAATTGATATAGTTCGATAATCAAAGGTAGGTTGTTAGTTTGGCTGCAATAATATTTCAACTGAACAAAACAATGTGTTCTTCTTGTCACTTTCTCTCACATAGAGCTATTATTTCTACTCTCTCTCTCTCTCTCTCTATATATATATATATATATATATATATATATATATATATATAT
>NC_028640.1:5586308-5636736 GCF_001406875.1 Solanum pennellii
ATCCACATTCAATTTTAGCTCATTGTAGTTTGGTCTCTTCCATTTCACCAATTTAATTTCAAGCTTTGGTGTGATGTGATCTATGAGATGAGAGATACTGATAATAGAAGGTGAAAGTGGAAGTTCTGGAAATTGAGAATTAATAATCAAATAGAGGAGGTTGGAGATTTGATCAATGATTCTAGGAATAGGAATTCTAACACCTTCATGTTTGAAATTGCACCTATACTTCCAAGTTTCCCAGCAAATAAGAGATGGCAGACTCTGGAGAAGGAGTTCATGAACTTTGTTGACAGGTTTGATCAACCACCATCTAATAATCTTCGCCTTGACATTCTCATTAGAGTTGTGAAGGATTCCACAAGCATTAGAGAAATATTTCCAAAGAATACATGCAATGTTTCCGTCTCCAAACAAATGATTTATAGTTTCATTGGCTCCCTCTATACAACAATAGCATTTTGAGGGTCCATGAACCTTAAATCTGCAAAGTGCTTCATCGGTTGCTAATTTACCTTCGAGTAACCTAAGCATGAAGAATGAGACTTTGAAAGGAATGTTGTTGTGCCACATCATTCTGCTTGTTAAAAAACTAGCCCTGGACTTCCTGATATTTTGCCACGCAGACTTGCTAGAGAATAAGCCTGACTGGTCAGGGAGTCAAATAGGATAATCAACACTTTGAAGATCAAACTTGATATCCTGAACCTCAGAGACTATATTAGCAGGCAAAACAGAATTCAGCTTTGACAAGTTCCATTGGTTTTGATTAATGAAATCCGACACTTTCATCTTCATAGGTTTATTTCCTTGTTGGACGATATTAGACAAGGCTCCTTTGTTGGTCCAATTATCATACCAAAATGATAAGTTGCCCTTGCCAAGTTTCCAAAATATATGTTGCTCAGCTTCATTCTTGACATCCATTAGCCTTCTCCAGTGATGTGACTGCGTATAACTTTTTTTTTCTTGCAATGGGATGATATCTTTTACAATACTTTGCCTGCAAAAATTTTTTCAAAATAGAATTAGAAGTTCTAAAAGTCCACCAAGCTTTGACAGAAAAAGAGATACAAGTATCATGAAGAGATCTAAATCCCACTCCACTTTCATTTTTGGGGTAACAAAGATTTTGCCATTTAATCCAATGATAACTATTCTTATCATTAGAGCTACCCCAAAAGAAATTAGCAAAAGCTTTTTCAATAAGATCAAGAGTGGTTTTAGGAGGATAAACAGCAGATTTAATATGCAAGGGAAGGGAATGAAGAACAGATTTAATAAGGACAGCCCTTCCTCCAAAAGATAACATTTTACCCTGCCACCCATGAATTCTTTTAATAATTTTGGCAACCATATTACCGAAGTATTCGATCTTTTTTCTCCCCGAAAAGATAGGACAACCAAGATAAGTAAAGGGAAAATGGGAATGAGAGTAACCAGTCATGAGTCTAATATCATCAATGATTCCCTGAGGAGTATTAGAAGAAACCAAAAAAGAAGATTTTCTTTTAATAACAAGTTGACCCGAAACTAATTCATAGAGCTCAAGCTTCTTCATCATCATCGAAATGGAAAGTATATCACCAGATGAGAAGAGGATGGTATCATCCGCATAACTAAGATGTGTTATCATTGGAGATCCTATATCTGCAGAAAAAGGAATGAAGTTATCCATAGGAAGGTAATCCATCATTCTAGAAAGAAGTTCAGCGCCAATGATAAAGAGAGAAGGAGAAAGAGGATCACCTTGTTTTAATCCTCTAGTGGATTTAAAAAATCCATGTCTAACTCCATTAATATTAATAGAATACCAATTATTGGAAGTTAATCTCTGAATTAAGTCAATCCAAATCTCAGAAAAGCCAAAGCGTCTCATGATTAGACAAATATAATTCCAAGAGACCCTATCAAAAGCTTTGGTCATATCTAGTTTAAAAATGACATTACCATTAATATTAGGCCTTTTCATATTGTGAACAAGTTCTTGAGTAAGGATTATATTATCGGAAATAGATCTATTCTTCATGAAACCTGACTGATTAGGGGAAATGATCTTGCTCATAAGGGGAGTAAGTCTGTTATTAAGCAGTTTAGAAATAATCTTGTTAATGACATTACTAAGACTAATTGGTCTAAAATCAGTAAATTCTTGAGGGCAATCAATCTTAGGAATTAATACAAGAGAGGAGTGAGAAAATGACCTGGGAAGCTGCTTTCCATTGAAAAATTCCAGAATCACAGTATAAAGATCTTGAGCAATAATATTCCAGCAATGTTGAAAGAACTTACCTGTGAATCCATCTGGTCCAGGAGCACTGCTCGCATTCATTGAAAAAACTACCTTTTTTACCTCATCTAAAGTTGGAATGATCACTAGGGCATTGTTGTCAACCTCATCAATCACTCTAGGGATATATCTTAGAGGGGTAGTGTCATTGCTTACCGATTCTTCAGTAAATTGCTTTTCAAAAAACTGAATGGCTTCATCAGCAATGTCTGAAATATTGTCAATCCAAGTTCCATCTTCCTTTTTAATCCTTGTGATGGTCAACTTCTTCCTTTTAGAGTTGATCACAGAATGAAAAAAATTTGTATTGTTATCACCATCAGAGAACCATTTCATACCAGACTTTTGCCTCCAATAAGATTCTTCCTTCTTGATATGCATAATGAATTGAGCATTAACCCAGTTAAGCTCCATTCGATTGTTATCAGAATTGTCATTAAGACATTTATCTTCAAGTTCTTCAATACTTCTGTGAAATTCTTTGGTCTTGTCAAAGATATTTCCAATAGTATGCTTAGACCAGTAAGAAAGCTTTTTGCAAGTGTTTTTAAGCTTTAGATGGAAACTCCACATAGAACTCCCATCCACTTTTATATTCCATGCATCCTGAACAACTTGCATAAAATCATCTTGAGTAGTCCAAAAGTCAAGAAACTTGAAGTACCTAACAGGTTTAACTTGAGGGTTAGACATAGTAATCAAGAGAGGAGCATGATCAGAGCCAGTTCTTACTAAATGTGAGATAGTAGTATTCATGAATTTATTGGTCCACTCATTATTTACCATACCTCTATCCAACCTTGCCCAGATTCTCTTTTTATGTTCCCATCCATTGCACCATGTAAAAGGGGCGCCATTAAAGCCTAGATCAGTCAAACCACAACCACCAATACAATCAATGAAAGGCATACTTCTGGAAATATTGTGAGGTCTACCACCTCTCTTTTCAGTAGGGTCTGTAATAGAATTAAAGTCACCACCAATCAGCCATGGTGTATTAATGCTATTAGAGAGCCTTTGAAGGTTATCCCACAGAGGTTGTCTTAAATGGTCAGTACATTTAGCATAAACCAGGGTGAGGTGAATAATTTCTCCAAAATATTCGATAGAACAAGTAACTTGTTGCTCCATATCCTCAATGATATTACAACTAATATGACTGTCGCAGAAAAGCCAAATTTTATTGGTACAATTTGCAAAAGCAAATTCAAAACTGAGACGTCTTTTGAAATTGTCTAAATTTCTTTTGTTGCTGAAAGGCTCCATAATGCCAATTACTTGGAGATTATGCATCCTTTTGAGTTGTTTCAATCTGTCAAAGGCACCCTTAGATGTGATGCCTCTAATGTTCCATATAAGAGACTCAATCATTAAAAGGTTGAACTTAAGTTATTTTGATCCTGTGAATAACTCACAGTGTATTTGTTGTTGATTCCTTTGCCTCTTCTGCTAGTTCTTGTGGTCATACCTCCCCTAGAGTGATAGGATCCTCTAGGTGAGAGATTATGTTTTTCAGTTATATCCCCAAAGGCTTGAACCATTTCAGCAGGTGGAGGAAGTTGTTGATTGAATGTTTCCATCAAGGTATCCGCCAAGTCATCACCTGTGGCATATTTTTCGTCCATGCTAGCATAATCATTCTCAGAGGTGGAGTTGTTTTCAGTCTCATACTCGGAAACTGAACCATCTAGTTCAAATTCATGCAACTCATTATCATCATATTCTGAATCCTCAACAACTTCATTATTATTTAATATCGAGTTTGAGTTTATGTCTGGTAAGGGTGATTTGGTGAAAATTTGATCAGGAGGATCTGCTGGCTTTTGAGGGGTATGAACTTTATCACCGTTTTGTACGATCTTAGTGCCATTGTCCTCTACAGGAGCTCTATTGTCATCCATAGGT
Source organism: Solanum pennellii (assembly GCF_001406875.1). Classification (NCBI taxonomy): domain Eukaryota; kingdom Viridiplantae; phylum Streptophyta; class Magnoliopsida; order Solanales; family Solanaceae; genus Solanum; species Solanum pennellii. The sequence goes on from NC_028640.1 coordinate 5,590,504, forward strand.
TCTCTATTGATCTTCTTGCTCGTCATATTATGGGTGGAACGAGAACTGGTTGGCATATTCTGAAGTTGTTGATTGTTGAGTGGAGGAGTATTATTCAAAGTTTTGATGGTTTGGTTAGCCTGACCAGAAATAACATTACTCTTTTGGAATTTTTCTTTGTTGCTTGTGTTTATGTCAAGTTGGATGGCATCAATGATTTTGCTCGCATGTTCGTGTTGGTCCTTGCATTGAGGATTAGGATGATGTTGGGGCTGATTTTGTTGAACTTGCCACTGTAAGTTTTTCTTGTTTCTATTTCTTCTTCTGGTAATCTGTTTGAATCCATCAGCATATGCTTCAGTTTGATCTTTGGTGCCCAAAGCTTGATCATTTTGCAGCTGATTAACATGATCATTTTGGTTCTCATGCCCAATGCCATTGCCCTTATTTTCTCTATGCTCATCCCTTTCCTTGTTTCTGCACTCATTCTGAGAATGACCTTGAAGTAGACAATATTGATAGTAGGAGGGGGCGCCCTCATATTCAACGTCAAGCTAGTATCCATCTTCAACATTGGAGTCTATCCTTTTGAATCCAACCCAAATTTGATCTTGTCTAGGCTTTAGCAAATCAATTTCGACCTTCAGCTTAGCGACATTACCCCTTGACTTAGAATATGTAGCCATGTCAGGGGCCATTGCGTTACCAATCGAGCTAACCATCTTAGAAAGAATATCCCATCTAAACAAATGCCAAGGCAACTGGTGTACCAAAATCCACACAGGTGCTAAAGATGTTTCAATTTCAGGTACAAAGTCGGGTGTCCATTTGATAATCTTCATGCTATAAGGAACCAATGTGACAAATGGTTTAAAATAGATATGATAAAAATCTGATTCATTGTTGAAGTCTATATAAACATGATTTTGGTCGAAGTAAGCTATTTTGACCGTACCTTTCAAAGGGACATGGCTATTGAAGAGTTTTCTTAGTTCATCCATGTTTGGTTTCCCTTTTGTGAATTTCCCAACAATGGTAAAGCGACAGTCTTCCGCAAGATTGACGAAATAGTCTTGAGCCGAGAAATACACCGCCGTTTCCCATATGTGTACCATGAGCAATATCAACTGGTTTTTTCCCCTGTAAGTTTGTCTTTAGATTTTCCGAGATAGTTGATGCATAGGAAGGCTTTGAGATAGTGCTCAAAGATGCATTATAAGGTTTAGAATTGGTATTTGAGGTGGAGGGGTTGTGTTTAAAGTTATTGTTATGTGATGACGTGTGTGATTTAGAGTAGTTCGGTGTGGCATGACTATGAGTTAGATTGTTAGTTTCTACTGGTTGGCATTGTTGGTCCTAATTTCTCCGTCAATGCGTTTTGCCTTGTCAAAATTTGAAGAAACCTTTGGAAATTGATAGTTATTTTTGGGTGGAATCCTCTGTTCTGATGGTTGCATAGGAGGAGTTGGAGCAGAGGGATTATTTTGTTGCTGGGTCTTGTTTTTTATGTCTAATGAGTGGGTTTTCTTTGTGTGGGTATCAGTGGTGTGTTTTGAACTCAAACACGTTGGCAGATGACAAGGATGACACGGAGGATGAAATAATGGAACAACACATGGATATGCCACGTAGGAGTGCTAGAAAGGTGATTCCTCCTGCTAAACTTGGGGATTACGTTTGGAAAAGAGGAGGGGTACATAAGTAAAACGCCAAGGTCGGTTAAACGAGTCAGATATAAAAGCAGCAGTAGTACATATTGCAGGGCAGCGAATATGTTTGGAGTGAAATTCTGATTTCTCATCCCCTTCTTCTGATTTCTCATCTCCTTCTAATATCTATTCCCATTACTTTATCTTATGCCATTTCCATTGTATTAGTAATATTTCTATGTTGCCTTAGTACACCAGTAAATATATCAGGGAAAGAGTTTGGCTACTGTTTCTTGTTGTGATTACTGTTTGTTACATTGGTGCTTTCATCCAGAGGTTCTTGATGGAGGACCAACAACAACTCAAGGCGTTCATTGATGAGTCAGTGAAGGTAGTGAAAGAGTCATTCTCTAAGGATATTCTTGAGCTTCGCTACATGTTGCAAGAGGTGGTTGAAAAAATAGCCATGACGACTCCTCCTCATCGAGATCCAACAATGGAGGGTGGTCACCGTCATCTTGGCAAGGGAAATTTTGATGATCGTGTTTCGGCAGCACCCACTCTTCGGCATAAGCCTGCATTTATGGAAATGGGTCGATTTCGTGGAGAAAATCCGGAGGCCTGGATTTTTCAGACAGAGCGCTACTTTGAATTCTATGATATTGCAGAAACTCAAAGGCTATCTCAAGCTTCATTTTATCTGGATGGTGATGCATTAAAGTGGTATAGGTGGTTGTTCCGGAACAAACAGTTAATAGATTGGAATCACTTTGCGGAGAAGGCGCGAGTTCATTTCAGGGAGAAGGGTCTCGAGTCAGCTGAGGGTCGATTGGCAAAACTCCGCCAGGTAACCACCGTATCTGAATTTCAGTGCCGCTTTGAATCTATTGCGAATGAAACTTCTGATATATCTGATGGGCTACTGGTACGATTGTTTATTTCTGGATTGAGGGAGGACATTAAAAATTCTGTGATTGCCCATGAGCCCAATAGCTTTGAAGATACTCTTAAATTAGCCCATATCCATGAGCGTCGGATTCTCACTGAAAAGGGTCCGACATGACCCGCTTTGGCTAATAAGGTTCCGCCTCTGTTACCAAGCCCTACCACCACCCCAAACAACATTTCATCCACTTCAACCGTCCCTTACACCTCACAAAGGCAAAATCGCCCACTCCTAAGACGACTATCGCATGCGGAGATTCAGAGCCGGCGAGAACGGGGTCTCTGTTTTTATTGTGAGGAAAAGTATACAGCGGGTCACAAGTGTAAATCGCCTCCTCAGTTATTACTTTTCACTAATGAACCAGAGACTGAGTTATCCTTGTCGGAAACTCTCGTCTCCGATGAAGCTTTGGCAGAAGAGTTGCAACACCTAGAGGTACAAGAGCATTCTGCTATCTCTTACCATGCCTTAACCGGTGGTCATTCCTCAACTACTCTCCGATTCACTGGACATGTTAATGGGTCTTTGGTTCAGGTCTTAATGGATGGGGGTAGTACCCACAACATCATCCAGCCGCGTGCGGCGAAGTACTTGCAACTTTCTGTAGAGACCATTCCTCATCTCGCTGTTATGGTTGGTAGTGGACAACGTCTCAAGTGTGAAGGTCTAGCAAGGCAAATCACTCTTTCAATTCAGGGGAGTAAACTGGTGGAAGATTTTTATGTCTTTCCATTTGAGGGTTCATATGTTGTATTAGGAGTATCTTGGCTCGCTAAATTAGGACCTGTACTCACTGATTATGCAACCAGAGAATTTGAATTCACCTTGAATGGTAATAAGGTGAAATGGAAAGGAGACCCTCCTATGGATGTTCAACCAATACAGTTACATAGCTTGAGAAAAATGCTTGCAACTGATAGTATTGCTTCATTCTATCATCTAAAAATGATAGATGAGGAGATGACATCTAAGGAGGAGCCTATTGCAGAATTGGCTATCCTATTAGACTCTTTTAAAGATGTTTTTCAAAAACCAGTGGGCTTACCCCCGTCACGTATACAAGATCACGCCATAAATCTCACCCCCAATGCGCAACCTGTAAATGTTAGGCCCTACAGGTATCCTTATTTCCAAAAGCAGGTTATGGAGCAGCTAGTCACTGATATGCTTAAGGAGGGGGTGATTAGAGCAAGCACTAGTCCGTTCTCTTCTCCAGTGTTACTTGTTCGTAAGAAAGATGGCACATGGCGATTTTGTGTTGATTATCGAGCATTAAATGCACTAACAGTCCGTGATCGCTTTCCTATTCCCGCCATAGATGAATTGTTTGATGAATTGCATGGGGCACAATATTTTTCTAAGCTTGACTTGTTGTCTGGCTACCACCAGATAAGGGTTAAACCTGAAGATGTTGCCAAAACTGCATTTCGCACTCATGAAGGTCATTATGAGTTCCTTGTAATGCCCTTTGGACTTACGAATGCACCCTCTACCTTCCAAGCAACAATGAATGATGTTTTCAGTCCATATTTACGACGCTTTGTGTTAGTTTTCTTCGACGATATATTAATCTATAGTCAAACTTGGAATGCCCATCTGGAGCAATTGGAACTTGTCCTATCCCTACTTAGAAAACATAAGTTGGTTGCCAAACTGTCTAAGTGCTTATTTGGAAAAACTTCGGTGGATTATTTGGGGCATGTCATTTCTGCTAAAGGGTTGTCTGTGGATCCGGCCAAGATTATCTCCATCCAGCAATGGCCCACTCCTCGTGTAGTGAAAGATATCCGTAGTTTTTTGGGGTTATCAGGATATTATCGGCGTTTCATTCATCATTATGCTGCAATTGCAGGGCCGCTATCAGACCTATTGCGGAAGGAACCTTTCAAGTGGAGTGAGGCTGCACAACATGCTTTTGATACTTTGAAGTCTAAGTTGTGTTCTACACCTGTGTTGGCATTGCCAGACTTCAACCAAGAATTCCAAGTAGAAACAGATGCCTCTGGAAAAGGCATTGGGGCCATCTTATCACAGAAGGGTCATCCTATAGCTTATTTCAGCCAAAAGTTGAGTCCAAGGATGCAGCAGGCGTCAACTTATCATAGAGAAATATTCGCCATTACTCAAGCTGTAAGTAAATGGCGACAATATCTATTGGGAAAGAGGTTTACAATTTACACCGATCAGCAATCCTTGAAGAATTTGACCAATCAAACAATCCAAACACCTGAGCAACAAAAATGGCTCACAAAGTTAGTTGGTTATGATTTTCAGATAGTTTACAGGCCTGGTAAGCAGAACACTGTTGCCGATGCACTGTCACGCATTCCAGATGCTTCTTTGATGCTCCTCGCTGTTAACACCTTTGCAATTGGGCATGAGTTGAAGGCTTTAAATCAATCCCATCCTGAATTACTAGAACTTCAGAAATGTGTCCAGCAAAAAGATGAGAAATATCTCCACTATCAGTTTAAAGACGGTCTCCTTTTCTATAGGGGAAGGTTGGTGGTTCCTTTTGATTCATCACTCCGCCATAAGCTCCTTATTGAGTTTCATTCCACAGCCATTTGGGGGCATGCTTGAATAGCTCGAACGTACCATCGCTTAGCTTCCAATTTCTTTTGGAAACAAATGCAACAAGATGTTTGGTCATATGTTGCTACATGCCAAGTTTGTCAGCAAATGAAGGACACTCATTTGCATCCAGCAGGTTTGTTGCAACCGCTTCCAATTCCTGACCAGGTATTTGAAGATATTGCAATGGATTTTGTTACTTGTCCTCCAAGCTCAAAAGGCAAAACTACCATCATGACAGTGGTTGATCGTTTATCCAAATATGGAAATTTTATCCCTCTTCCGTCCACATTCTCTACTCACACAGTGGCAGAAGCTTTTGTGGTTGGAGTTATTCGACTTCATGGGCCTCCAAGGACTGTGGTTACTGATCGAGACCCCAGGTTCTTACACTCTTTTTGGCAAGAAATCAATCGCCTACAAGGATCTACTTTAGCTAAAAGTACTGCCTATCATCCACAGTCGGATGGGCAGTCTGAAGCTCTCAACAAATGTGTAGAGCAGTACCTCTGCTGCTATGTTGCTGATGTTCCCTCGAAGTGGGTTCATATACTACCTTGGGCTGAATATTGGTACAATACCTCCTATCAAACATCCGCAAGGATGACTCCTTTCCAAGCTTTGTATGGTCGTGAACCCCCTACTATTGCTTGCTACATAATGGGCAGCACTGCTAGCTAACTGGTGGAATCTTATTTGCTCCAACGAGATGAAGTGTTGCAATTGCTCAAGCAAAACTTGAACAGGGCACAAACACGAATGAAAACTTTGGCTGACAAGTCTAGGACTGAAGTTGCCTTTGAGATAGGAGACTGGGTTTATGTTAAATTTAAGCCGTTTAGACAAGTAACTCTTCGTTTGCAAAAGGATCATAAACTGGGCAGACGTTATTTTGGTCCTTTCTAGGTCCTCAAGAGGATTGGTTCAGTAGCTTATAAGTTGACACTTCCCAAGGCAGCCAAGATTCAACCTGTATTTCATGTCTCTATGCTCAAGCGTTGTGTTGGGACTCCTGAACAACAACTTACCCCGCTACAATTGATTAATTTTGCAGACCCAACTTCTCAGCTCAATACGAACCTTGAGGACAAGGTTGCTTTGCAGGGAGGGAGTATTGTTGTGAACTCAAACACGTTGGCAGATGACAAGGATGACACGGAGGATGAAATAATGGAACAACACATGGATATGCCACGTAGGAGTGCTAGAAAGGTGATTCCTCCTGCTAAACTTGGGGATTACGTTTGGAAAAGAGGAGGGGTACATAAGTAAAACGCCAAGGTCGGTTAAACGAGTCAGATATAAAAGCAGCAGTAGTACATATTGCAGGGCAGCGAATATGTTTGGAGTGAAATTCTGATTTCTCAACCCCTTCTTGTGATTTCTCATCTCCTTCTAATATCTATTCCCATTACTNTATATATATATATATATAACGATTGAATAGTCGATACATAAAATTGTGCATAAAATTAATATTGAAAATACGTAAAAGTTTAGGAAAGGACCAAAAGTGCAACAATAAGGATTAGTGCTCCATGTAAAAATATAAGGATGATTTTGAGTCTTAACCCAAAAATAAGAGGTTATTTTGACCTTTTCCCATTATTTAACCATATTAGTATAATTATTGTTATTATATTTAGCAAATATAATATAATATGATTATCTATAATCTATAATGTATATAGATATCGTTAAAGGTCCTACCGACTCTAGATGCAATGGTATTAACTTAACTGTCATCAGGACCGTCTCAACAAATTTGGAAGTCTAAAGCCAAACTTCTAGTGAGGTCTTATTATTATTATTTTTTTAGTTATCATATATAAATTGAATAACTATAGCATGTTCAATGTAACCCTACAAGTGAAGTCTTGAAAAGGTAGGATATAGGCAAACCTTGTCAAGTAAGAATGTAAACAATGAAATTTTTTAATGAAAAATATATAATATAAAGTTAGAATAATAAAACGTGACCAATAATTTAATAGGCTTACATAATGATATTGAAATAGTTGCGCTTAATTTGATAAGTTGATATAATGATATTAAAATAGTATTGATTTGCTGCGGTGCTTGAAATTTAAAGAATACACCAAAAAATAAATTTAATCTATTTATAAACACATTACCATAGATTTTGCATAATGTAAAGGGTTTTATCTTTAGATAGACTTCAGAATATTCAATAATGAGAAGGTAAATATAGAAAGGGGAATATAAGAATAATAATGTGGGTTCATGACACTCGTCAACATATAGGTAGCCACGTAAGAAAGGACACTACAGTTAACTATACACTATTCTATTTCTCAATTATTACAATGACCTCCAAATCAAATAAAGTAAACAATTGGTATGATATATATATATGGGTTCATGATACTCGTCAACATATAGGTAGCCACGTAAGAAAGGACACTACAGTTAACTATACACTATTCTATTTCTCAATTATTACAATGACCTCCAAATCAAATAAAGTAAACAATTGGTATGATATATATATATATATATATATATATATACATATATATGTCTATATATATATATATGTATATATGTCTATATATATATATATATATATGATATATATATATATCATAAGTCCATAGTTAGGCTCTAAGTCTCTTTTGCCATCTTAGACTCAACATCAATAGAGTAGAATAGGAGACAACCCTTAACAACATAAAATAATATCTAATTTATTACATAAAGTTAAATAACATCTTTGACATGAAGGTCCTTGAATCATAAGGATCCCTTTTTTTTAACTTGTGGAACATCTATCAAGCTCTTCGATTTAAGAGACATCCTCTAGCCATCACCACTTACACTTTGTGTAAAAGATGAAGAAGAATGGTATTAGTATAAGAATGCACTAAGTATGACAACCATGCGAAAACATGCATTTAAAGAGGATATTTAGTTGGAAATCATGCATCATGTCTTTTAGTAAAACTTTATGAACATTGATCCAATAAGCACAATATAGTTCCCATACTTTATATAGACATGTACAATAGCCATGACGTCACATAAAGTCACATACCATATTTAAGGCCTATTCAACATTTTCATAGCATTATCTTTCGTTTATATTAACTCAGTTACCCCAAATTAAACCTTTAATAATACTTGGTGAAATGCATGGATAGTGTCCCATTCCACCATCCACACTCAAGCATCACCTTAAGGTCACCAAGGTGAACATTCATACAGTCTTTCTTAACTCAAACATACACATTCATAGAAGCATAGCATGTCATGAAATACATACTTCACATATGAACCAACATACTTCATGAACCACATATAAGACTCATCCACTTATTACTTCTTAATTATAACCCATTTAGTCTTTATACTCATTCCAAGACAACGTGCAAGTCAATACTACCAATATCATCATAATGAGTCAATAGTCAACAATGTGCAAATTTGAACTTCATTTCATTAATACATCATAAGACCTTAATCATAATACCAATATAAGCCTATTAGTGAAATGTATATGTGAAACCCCATAACCTCACACATACCAAGTAAAACCACAAAGAGACCACAAGCATTGTCACTTACTTCATACATCAACATGACAAGTATACTCAACTACATGAATATTAAGCAAGACCTTAATCATATAGATATAATAGGATCAATACCATGCATATTATCATAACAAATAGGCCAACACCAAATTGTCATGCATGATATACATATACATACACATATATATATAGAACTCCCTTTAAGACCTACTTGTGCAATGCATAGGTAAAGTCTCGTGTCTTCACCTACACTAAGCAATTTCCCTTAGGTGATCCTAGTTAGGGTTCATCATCTTACTTTCATTGTTCATTTTAATTTAGGGAAACTTTGCCTCAAACGACATTAGATCATGTTAGCTAAACATGGAATCCGGTGTTATGAAACCTCACACTGAAAAGAGGTGCTCTACTTTCCAAGGTAGAACATGAACATCATGCTAGCATTTAGGTGGATCCACTTGCTAGATCTTATGGGGGCAACATAGTTAAGGAACTAGGAGATGTGTAAATAAAACCCTCTTTATGGCAATTAGCATTGTAGTTTCCACCTCATGAGAACATTGGTGAACATATCTTCCTTTTTGGGAAGGGAACACTCTCATTGTCAAGTTCAAGTTCACTCGGTGCTAAGCTAACTTTCCCTTATTTGAAAATCCTTTAAATATTTATTAACATTTCTTCAATTAATAGGTTTTAGGATATTAAACCCTCAATGCATAGCTCATATGTTAATGATGAGAATGTCCTTTCATCAAAACCTAAACTTATGTGAGAATATCCTTTCACATGGTCATAGCATATAACACCTTTCAGAAGACCTTCTTTTACTAGATTATCATAACATGTTTATTCATGCATTCATGTGTGTGTATGTGTATATATATGAGGACACCTTTCACATAAACACATGTTGATACTTCATCATATCATAACATAGCATTAAGATACATAAGAGATCACTTCTAATCACTCATAATTATACATTTATCATCATCTCATATTCATCATGTTCATAGAATAATCATACATTCGTACTCATGTACATAAAGAATTCACCGTAGGAACTATTCTATCAAGGTACACATGTGCAATGTATAGGTAAAGTCTCATATCCTTACCTACATTAGTACACCTATCAAGTCATCCTAGTTAAGATAATTTTCATACTTTAATGAACATATTACACTTATAGTCATGCATGAGATGTGTATGTGTACATAATAGTCAACATAATCACATAATGACAACAACATGGTATTGAGGAAGGCACCCTCTAAAGATCACAACACATGTACAACATCCCTCGAGTCTTAAGCCACACACATATCGAGTATTAAGGACTATAGACTACACACACTCACATTACATCATAGGAGACAAAAACATGTCAAACATTTGAATAGAAGACTCCTAACATGCATATAAGACCACACAATCATATAGGGGTACATAGGTAGGGGGTCATCCTAGAATGGCATTTATCACAACCAAACATGTAGAACCTAATTCTGACATAATCATTCACATGTTTATAAAATTATCAACACACCTAGATGATGAACTAGCAAAAAAAGGCATATAACTTCATGTGTGTGATCATCATAACCACACTTCACAAAACATCGATTGCCTTTAAGGACATGATCACAACATATAAAGAATAACAAGAATGTAAACACCGCCACCATAAGTGGACCATACCACACAATGTCAATCTAACACCTTATGCTAGAAATTAGGTCAACTTACGAATTCTCCAAGTTTTTATCATCATTGATTAATTCCCAACAATTCATTACCAATTTACATAAATAACAATGTAAATAGTCAATACAACATAATCGAATCACAATCTCATCAACATATAAACAAGATCACAAGACCCACATTATGAGCTAAATTGAGAGATTAAGGATATCATGGGTTCTTCATGGAATTGGATTGGAATTCATCTTAAAATAAGTAGTTAATAATAAATCCATCATTAGAATGATTTTGAAAACAATTTGACAATGAACCCATGGCTAGATTGAAACATAGGCAATTTGATCATAGAATCTCTTTGAAAACCCTTTGAAAGAACTCCTTAGATGAAAAGTTAACTAATGATCAAGGATTACCATACCTCACTACATGAGAAGCCCACGAAAAAATGGAAAACAAACCATTAGAATCCATCCCCTAGCTTGTTCTTGAGCTTGGTCTCGAATAGAGGTTCTAGAGAGACTTTGTTTTGAGAGGGAAAGGTCTAGTTTGAAGAATGAAATCTAAATGGGGTTTTCATCTTTTTAACCAACTTAAAATACCTAAAAATAGACAAAATAACCGGTCATACCTTATTTGGAACGTATGGTGAATTTCCCAATTCACCCCTTAACTTGGCAACGTTGTAAGCAGTAAGTGCAGGTTCCAAACAATGTGCATGGTGACGGACCATCGATGGAACGATGGGGTCGTCTTTAAATCCATCTTTTTTTTTTACTGAGACACCACTTTTGGGAGCTTATCACTCACGCCTAAGTGTGGAGCAACGCCCCCAATCGATGGGACGTCAACCTGTCTAAGGGGCGTTGATTGCATGGACATCGATTGACACTGCCAAGGCACTATTCTGCCAGCTTTTGGGTCCTCCTCAAGGACCCTTCATGCCCGGACATTTAGACCCTAAATACGACCATATACATTTTAGGGTCTTCTCCTACTATTTTAGACACCAAATAACACGTAAAACATGCAAAGACACACTAGCACATATGTCACGCCCGGAGCCTACACCCTGGACTTGGCTAGCACTCAAAGACCATTGCTGACCCCCAAGCGAACACTTGACCTTTCTTACTTAACTCAGCGGAAGACTCAACTCAACTTAATAAAGAAATAAAACATGTTTAAAAGATATACTTCATGTAATATTTTGGCAAAAATGACATTTAAGTCTGAACAAGCAAAATAGACTCTAACTGAACTACTAATTGTCTACGAAGCCTCTAAACGTACTGGGATAGATGTTGGGACAGACCCCCCAACATCCTAAAAACAAACTAAACTAGTAAAGTAAATGAAAAGGATGTCCTCAAAAATGCAAGGAGACTCACCACTAACTCTGGAGCTCGATCTGAATCAATGAAGCGCTGCATGCTGATCCTAGTTATATGCGTCTGTATCATAAAATGATGCATGCCAACTAGCATCAGTACGTTAAATGCACGAATATGCGAGTTGGAATGCTAAACACAACTATAAAGCTTGAAATTGAGTAAGAATGAACTTGCCTTGGCTCTGCTCAACTCATAAGATAACAAATCCATATGAAGCAATAAGAACATATGGAATATATGTATATGAAACTGGTAAAACAGTTTAAACTCTTAGTTCATTAATAATGAAACAATAATAAACTCAACTTTACTTATTTATGAAAGTAATATAGTTTCTATGTGAGTTTCTCTAACCGACAGCCACCACTATGAGCGTAAGTTATGATACAACGTCTCGTCCACGCTGTCAAAATTGTCCTATACTTTGTCATCGCATAGGACATCCTTAACCTAGTAAATCCACTGGCTAAACTAACGTTATCATCTAAAAAGTATGGTACGTTTATACCTATGATTGCTACATGGTTTACATAGGGACTTGAGTCATCTGAACTCTTATCCCCACATCAGTGCTCAACACTACTCCCAAAACTTGTTTTAGCTCATATTTTTAATAAAACTGTCTTCCTTTGGGTTGAGATAATTTACTGAACCCTTTAGCTTTAAAAGCTCCTCTTTGAATCAATGTTCCCCTCTTTAGTTCAAAACTCTTTTGGAACTTCTTAGTTCCCTTTTAACTTAAATGTTAAATATTTATGAACCTTTAGGGAATACTTAGTCCCCCTTATAACTTTAGAGAAATGAACTCAACTCTTGCTCCTTACTTAACTTGAAACTTTAACTCTTAGGGAACATTCCCTTATAACTTTTGAGAATTTAACTCAACTCTTTTGTCTTTGCTCAAATTTAACTTGAGCATAAATCAAAGTTAAAATGATTGTTTAAGACACTTTAAAAACTTTAAGAAGTTACTTTGACTTGTTTCTTAACTTTTAAACTTGACTCTTAACTTCTTTGACTTGGATCTTAGGTTCTCATGAATTGAATTATGGATTCAATAATCATGATATCATGTTTAGGGATGATTTATTGATGTTTAGATGTACTTTAGAGTGTTGGAATCAACTAGGAATGATAGGTATATCACTTAGGAACTAGTACGAAAAGATATGGAAAGAACGGGGTCTCCAGGGGGTCTTGGCGCTCTGAGAGGGGCAGGAAACACGCTCTTGTCAGATAGACCATAGTCTAGGGTGTTCTGAGAGGCGCGCCGCACCAAGGACTGTCAGACAGAGCCTGCCCTAATTAGGCTCTAGCAGGTGCGACTCCCCAAGGGTTATTTGACGGGACCTTCGACTTATATTATCCGTTTTTCATATCTAAACCACCTAAATTCCATGGATCCCATCCCAAACACTTAGTATCCCTAAATACATCATTACCCAATATATGAGACCCGAAAATAATTCAGAAACATGAATTAAACCTACTAGAGATCAACTACATTTAAACCAACAAGAACTTCACAACTTTCCATCAAGAACTTCAAGATTTTCATCCAAATAAACTCTAATTTTCTGCATTGAATAAAATTCGGGAATGGGTGAAAGTACCCAACACTGAATGATCTCACATACCTCTATAGGGATCACCCCGGCGAAATCTACGCAACGATCTTGGAGTTCTTGAATGATTCTTGATCTTCCTCTTCTTTACTCTTTTCTCCCAAGCCCTAAGCGTTCTAAATGATTGTAAAATTGATTTTGGACTTGGTCTTTACCCCTAAATAACCCTTAAAACGAATTAGTCAATACTAGGGTGAAAATACAACTTTGCCCTTGCTAAAATCCGAATTGGACTTTCCTCAGTTCAACAACCCAACTTCCGAAAGGCATATCTCCCTCATACGACATCGGATTTGTGCAAACTCGGATCCTTTGGAAAGATCTACCCAAGGGATTTTCAACCATATAAAGAAATCATCCAAACTCCTCCTGAGCTTGGAGTTATGGCCATTTGAAAATGACCAAAACTTACTTTTGAAAGCTGGAAATTTTCCAGATTTCCCTACTTAATTTCCAAATTTTTTATTATTGGTTTCTTAGCTTATTCTTAGGTGTTTCAAGTTACGAGATGTTACAATATCTCCCCCTTGGTAACATTTGTCCTCGAATGAGAACTCCTTCACTAAGTTAAGGGTAGTAAGACTTTTTATTTCTTAACAAACAAAAGCAAGTAATAACATGCTTACACATAGTCTTATAAAGTGCTAAGAAGAGAATTTAGTACCTTGATCTGCATTTTCTCCGGATTCAAAGAGATGTGGACATCTCCTCTTCATCTCTTCCTCAGCTTCCCAAGTCGCTTCTTCAACGAATTGGTTCCTCCAAAGGACCTTGATTGAAGCAACTTCTTTTGTCCTCAACTTGCAATCTTGACGATCCAAAATCTGAACCAGGACTTCTCCATAGGATAGGTTATCCTTAATCCCAACATTCTCTGTTGGTACTATGAATGAAGAATCACCCAAGCACTTCTTCAACATAGAAATATGGAATATCGGATGAACGACTTCTAACTCTTGGGGTAGCTTCAACTCATAAGCCACATTGCCCACTCTCTTGAAGATTCTATAAGGTCCAATATATAGGGGACTAAGTTTCCCCTTGTTACCAAACCTCATCATACCCTTCATGGGTGAAACCTTAAGATATACCCAATTATCCACCTCAAACTCTAATGGCCTCTTCCTAATATCTGTGTAGGACTTTTGGCGACTTTGTGTCATTTCAATCTTCCTTGAATTATTTTCACCTTCTTCATCGCTTGGTGAACTAGATCTAGTTCCTATAAACCCTGCTTCACCAACTTTGAACCACCCAATAGGAGATATGCATCTTCTCCCATAAAGAGCTTCATAAGGAGCCATTTGGATGCTCGAATGGTAACTGTTGTTGTAAGCGAACTCAATGAGAGGTATGTGATCATCCCAATTCCCTTTGAAGTCGATCACACAAGCTATCAGCATATCTCTTGAGGTATGTATAGTACGCTCTGCTTGTCCATCCGTCTGAGGATTAAAGCAGTGCTTAAGTTCACCTTTGAACCCAAATTTTTTTGGAAAGACTTCAGAACTGTGCAGTAAACTGAGCACTTCTATCTGAAATAATAGAGACTTAAACTCCATGAAGTCTTTCCACTTCTTGAAGGTACAACTTAGCATAATCGTCGGCCGAATAAGTAGTCTTTACAGGCAATAAATGGGCTGACTTTATTATTATGTCAAAAATCACCCAAATAGAATAACTGCCTTCGAGATCTTGGAAAGCCCGTGATGAAGTCCATATTAATCATCTCCCACTTCCATTTTGGAAGTTCTATATTCTGAGTCAAACCTCCAAGCCTTTGGTGCTCCATTTTCACTTGCTAACAATTTGAATACTTGACAACAAACTCATCAATACTTTCTTCATGCCTTCCCACCAATATACCTCTCTCAAATCGCGTCACATCTTTGTGGAACCCAGATGAATGGAATATCTAGAGTTATGAGCCTCCTCCAAGATCCCCCCTTGGAGTCCATCCACCTTAGGTACACATAATCTGTCTTGGTGCTTCAGTACCCCATCTCCCCCTTGTTCAAAAGCCAATACTCTTTGGTTATGGACACTTGCCTTCAAATCAAGCAAAATAGGGTATTGGTCTTGCTTTTCTTTTACCTCTATCACTAATGATGACTCAGCCCCATTGGTCACTACTATTTCTCATTCTGTGGAATCTATAAGTTTGACTCTCAAACGTGCAAGTCTATGCATATTTTTAGATAATTACCTCTTTTCTTCTAGAACATGGGCAGAACTACGCATGGACAACCTGCTTAAGGCATCAGCAACCACATTAGCCTTACCTGGGTGATAAAAATACTCATATCATAATCCTTGAGTAATTCTAACCACCTCCTTCGTCTAAGATTTAGATATTTCTGAGTGAATAAATATTGGAGGCTCTTGTGATCAGTGAATATATCCACATGAACACCATAAAAATAGTGACGCCATATCTTCAAAGTAAAAACTAGAGCAGTCAATTCCTAGTCATGCGTTGGATAATTCTTCTCATGAACCTTTAACTGTCTAGAGGACTAAGCTATAACCTTGCCATTCTGCATCAATACACAGCCCAAGACAATTCTTGATGCATCACAATACACCACAAAACCTTGAGTACCCTCTGGTAAGGTCAAAACTGGAGCGGTACTCAGTCTCTTTTTCATCTCTTGAAAGCTTTTCTCACAAGCTTCACACCATTGAAACTTGACTGTCTTCTGAGTTATCTTGGTCAAAGGAGAAGAGATAAATGATAATCCTTCAACAAATGTCCTATAATCCCTTCACCAGAAACAATATGGACTAAGAATGCCACAGACTTAAGCCAAAACTCACACTTGGAGAACTTGACATATAGTTCTTTATCTCTCAAAGTCTGAAGAACAATCTTGAGGTGACTAGCATGATCTTCTTCATTCCTTGAATAAACCATTATGTCATCAATGAAGACGATGACAAGAAGATCTAAATAATGTTTGAAGACTTTGTTCATAAGATCCATAAATGTTGCAGGTGCATTTGTCAAACCAAAAGACATAACCAAAAATTCATAATGCCCATACCTTGTCCTAAAATCTATCTTTTAAATGTCGTATTCCCTTACTTTCAACTGATAATAGCCTGATTTGAAATCAATCTTGGAAAAGCAAGAAGCACCCTGAAGTTGATCGAAAAGATCATCTATCCTTGGAAGAGGATATTTATTCTTGAAGGTCATCTTATTCAACTGACGGTAATCTATACACATCCTAAGTGACCTATCCTTCTTCCTAACAAACAGGACCGGAGCGCCACAAGGTGAGACACTTGGTCGAATAAAGTCTTTATCTAACAATATTTCAATTGCTCCTTTAGATCTTTTAACTCTGCTGGTGCCATTCTATATGGCGAATTAGAGATAGGACGAGTATCTGGGATGATGTCTATACCAAAGTCTATCTATATTTCGGGAGGGACTCCGGGTAGATCATCAGGAAAAACTTCTGGAAACTCACTAACTATAAGAACTTATTGAAGGGAAGGTACCTCAACAATTGAGCCAACACCCCTTAGAACTAACTTCCTCGCCTTAAGGTACGAAATGAAATGACCTTTAGGCACTGCTGAACTACTAGTCTACTCCATAACTAGCTCATTAGGAATTTGAAACTTGGCAACTCGAATTCTGCAATCTATTGATGCATAACAGGCATGGAGCCAGTCTATACCTAGAATGACATCAAAATCTATCATGTCTAACTCTACTAAATCAGTCATGTTACTCTTATGATTGATGGAAACATGACAATCACCATAGATTCTTTCTGCTAAAATAAACTCCCCAACAGGTGTAGAAACACAAATGGGTTCACAAAGCTTTTCAGAACGAGTTTGAAACTGATTTGAAACATAAGGAGTTACAAAGGATAAACTTGCTCCTGGGTCTAACAAAGCATAAACATCAAAAGTAAAGACTATGATCATACCCATAACAACATCTGGAGAGTTCTCGTGCTCTTGATGGCTAGTGATTACATAAACATGGTTTGCCCCTCCGCCGATACCAAAAGTAGATACTCTAGGTGCAACCCTATCTTGTGGAGGAACTGAGGAAGTTTGAGTTGTTTTGCCCGGATTTACACCACCTTACTTATTCTTGAGGCACTCTCTCATGAAGTGACCCTCTTGACCACATTTAAAACAATCTAACTGGATATTTTGACAATCTCATGTGTGTTTCTACCATACTTAGTACATGTAGGAGACCTACTTCCTCCTTGTGCCATACTACCTTGAGACTGAGCTGGTCTCGCCTTGAAGTGCTGTGAATTCTGGCCATTATACTTACCTCGGTTTGTGGGTACAGGTGCACTAGCAGATGATGATGCATCCCCTTTGATTTCTGAAATTGTGGTCGACTCGAACCACCCTTTTGTTGACCAGATTCATTCCCATTCTTCGCTTTCTTGTTTCGATATTCCTCTCTGTCCCTCAACTTCTTCTCTTCAACTTGTTGGACATAGACCATAAGTACGGATATGTCCATGTCACCAATCAACATTGAGCCCCTATCCTCTTTGCTTGAAGCACGACCCAAACCAGCAACAAACAAGATCATCCTCCTCCTCGTGTCTTTCACTATCTCCAAAGCATAGCGAGATAGTTGGGTAAACTTTAAACTGTACTCATGAACACTCAGGAGTCCTGTTTCAAAGTGAGAAACTCCCGTACCTTCGCTTTCTTAAGTTATCGAGGAAAGAACCTCCCTAAGAAGTCTTCTTTGAAGCAAGCCCAACTTGGATGTGGTGCACCCTCAGCTCTACCATCCTTCTATTAATCAAACCAGTTTCTAGCCACATTCTTCAGTTGATATGCATTACCTCAAACACTTTCTTCAACTCTTCCACAAAGTTTTCCGGATCCTCAGTAGTGCTTGATCCAGTGAAACTAGGAGGATTCATTCTCTGAAACTCACGAACCCTCGAGGTGTCAGCCCCTTCTTGTCGAGCTTCTCTTTGTTGCCCGACGTGGTTGGTTACTACTTGACTTAACATCCGGATAGCTTTCCAAAATTTGACATTTGTAACCTCTTTTTGGGGTTGCACATCCTGTGTATTTGGGACCCCTTGTTCCTCAATATTTCTTCGGGTTGGTCGACCTCTGACTGCTCTTTGTGGAGGCATGATGAATCTGAAATTACGCGTAAGAACGAATTAGAGAGAGACTTTTAGAGATAAACTCTAACGCACGAAAAGGAATATGAAGAAGTGAGATTTTTCCTAAATGTTGTAGCATTCTAATCATAGATGTGGTGCGCTTCACACCAATAACTAAGACTCAACGGACATGGCTTCATAGACTCCCTATGACTCTTCAAATTTGTGTTCTGATACTAAGATTGTCACTCCCGGAGCCTAAACCCTAGACGTGGCTGCACACGAAGACCATTGTTGGCCCACAAGCAAACCTTTGGTCTGAATTACTTAACTCAGCGGAAGACTCAACTCAACTTAATCAAGAAATAAAATATGTCGAAAAGAAATACTTCATGTAATATTCTGGCCAAAATAGTGTTTAAGTCTCAACAAGCAAAATAGACTCCAACTCAACTAATAACTGTCTATGAAGCCTCTAAACTAACTGGGATAGATGTTAGGACAAACCCCACAACATCCTAAAAACAAACTAAACTAGTAAAGCAAATGAAAAGGATGTCCTCCGAAATGCAAGGAGGCTCACCACTGACTTTGGAACTTGATTTTGCATCAACAAAGCGCTGCGTGCTGATCCTAGGTACATGCGTCTGCATCATAAAACGATGCAGGCCAACTGACATCAGTACATTGAATGTACAAGTATGCGACTTGGAATGCTAAACACAACTATAAAGCTTGAAATGGAGTAAGAATGAACTTACCTTGGCTCTCTCAACACATAAGATAACAACTCCATATGAAGCAATAAGAACATATGCAATATATACACATAAAACTGGTAAAATAGTTTGAACTCTTAGTTCATTAATAATGAAACAATAATAAAATTAACTTTACTTATATATGAAAGTAATGTAGTTTTTGTGGGAGTTTCTCTAACCGACAACCACCACTTTGAGCCTAAGTGATAATACAGCGTCTCGTCCACGCTGCCAGAATTTTCCTATACTTTTCCATCGCATAGGACATCCTCAACCTAGTGGATCCACTGGCTAAACTCATGTAATCATATAAAAAGTATGACACATTAATACCCATGATGGCTACATGGTTTACATGGGGACTTGAGTTATCTGAACTCTCATCCCTACATCGGTGCTCAACACTACTCCCAAAACTTTATTTAGCTCATACTTTTAATAAAACTTCCTTCCTTTGGGTTGAGATAATTTACTGAACCCTTTAGCTTTAAAAGCTCCTCTTGGAATCAATGTTCCCCTCTTTAGTTTAAAACTCTTTTGGAACTTCTTAGTTCCCTTTTAACTAAAATCTGAAACATTTATCAACCTTTAGGGAATACTTAGTCCCCCTTATAACTTTAGAGAAATGAACTCAACTCTTGCTTTTTACTTAACTTGAAACTTTAACTCTTAGGAAATACTTAGTTCCCTTATAACTTTTGAGAATTTAACTCAACTCTTTTCTCTTTGCTCAACTTGTAACTTGAGCCTTAAATCAAAGTTGAAATGATTGTTTAAGACTCTTTGAAAACTTTAAGAACTCATTTTTACTTGTTTCGTAACTTTTAAACTTGACTCTTAACTTCTTTAACTTTGATCTTAGCTTACATTGAATTGAATTATGGATTCAAGGATCATGATCTCATGTTTGGGGATGATTTCATGATGTTTAGATGTACTTTACAGTGTTGGAATAAACTTGGAATGAAAGGTACATCACTTAGGAACTAGTACGAAAAGATAGGGAAAGAACGGGGTCTCCAAGGGGTTTTGGCACTCTGAGAAGCGCGGGGCGCTAAGGCCTGTCGGACAGACTCTGGTCTGGGGCACTCTAAGAGGCGCGCCGCGCCAGGGCCTGTCAGAAAGATCCTGCCCTGAGGGGGCTCTGGCAGGCGCGAAGCCTCAAGGGTTATCTGACAGGACATTCGACTTTTCTTCTCCGTTTTTCATCTCTAAACCTCCTAAACTGCCCTGGATCCACCCCAAACACTTAGGATCCCTAAATACCTCATTACCCAATATATTAGACCCGAAAACATTACGGAAACATGAATCAAACATACAAGAGATCAACTAAAATTCAACCAACAAGAACTTCAAAACTTTCCATCAAGAACTTCAAGATTTTCATTCAAATAAACTCTAATTTTCTTTATGGAATCAAATTGAGGTATGGGTGAAAGGACCCAACACCGAATGATCTCACATACCTCGATAGGGATCACCCCAAATGAAATCCACGCAATGATTTTGGAGTTCTTGAACAATTCTTGATCTTCCTCTTCTTTCCTCTTTTCTCCCAAGCCCTATGTGTTCTAAATTATGGCAAAACTAATTTGGGACTTGATCTTCACCCCTAAATAACCCTTAAAACGAATTAGGCAATACTAGGGTGAAAAGACAACTTTTCTCTTACTAAAATCCGGATTGGCCATTCCTCAGTCTAACAACCCAACTTTCGAAAGGCATATCTCCCTCATACAACATCGGATTTGTGCAAACTCGGTGTCGTTGGAAAGATCTCCCCTAGTGCTTTCCAACCATATAAATAACTCATCCAAACTTCTCTTAATCTGGGAGTTATTGCCGTTTGAAAATGACCAAAACTTACTTTTGAAAGCTATGAATTTTCCAATTTCCCTACTTAATTCCAAAAATGTTTAGCTTATTCTTAGATGTTTCGAGTTACAATACGTTACAACATAACACGACTAGTTTCCAAACGTCTAGGTCGGTCTTGGACGTTTGACTTCTAAACCTTTTCAAATTAACTATACAAGTTGTGACACACTTCATTAACATGTTATTAACTCATTAAGGTACATGTGAGGCTCTAGATAACTTAGTTCATTTTTAGGGGCTTACAGTTGTCCCGGAGAGTCATCGTCTTCAAAGGAGGAAAAAATTGCACATTAAATGGGCGGTAATCAACTCCTCCCACGAAGTGATTGAGTCACATGGCAATTCAGCCAACCATTTGCATGCTTCTACCATGAAAGAGAACTGGAACAACCTCAACCGGACCAATTATTGGGAAATGTTCTTGAATGAGCACGGTTCGCATACATCTACAAAATTTCTAATATACTCATGGGGATCCTCATGAGCTGACCCACTAAAAAGTCCTTTTAGTTGCAAGAGTTTCAACATAGTGCTCATGATATGGAACAATGCATTCCCTTCGACCGGAAGTAAGCGAATGACATCAATACCGCCCATGATATGAGGGTCATTAACATCGTTGAGGTTTCCGATGCCATCTTGATGGCGTACTTGACTGCCGTTGCTACCGTTTACACTCATATTTCCTACTGCAACATACAAACAGGCAAACCAAAACTAAAAGTTAAGTTAGTTCAACTATGACTAACAAGAACAAAATTCAACGTAACTAAAATTTCTCAAATAAGACCACACCCCGGCAGGGGCACCATTTTGAGAGTTTCACGATTCATCAAAACACTACTTCCAGTTCGAGTTCCAACAATCTTGAGTAGTAATATACTCAATCAAGTATTTGGATTATTCTCACATGGAGTGGTTTCAAGAATTAATAGACAAATACAAATTAGTTCAAGTTAGCCATAGCTAAAAGACATTAGTGAATGAAAGCATAAAAAATTCAAGTGGTGACACAAGTATCAATTATCAAAGACGGTTTTGCAACTAACTATCAACTAAAACATCAAAAATAGAGATATGAATATGGAGACGGGATTCTTGGAATGTGATACGAATATGGGATAAAATAAATAATTGGGTACATGCTATTGATAGTAAATCGCTGTAAATTTGTAACTAGGCTAGACTTTAGTGGGGTAAATTCTCTCTCTAGCAATTTACCCTGAATCAATTATGCCCAGTCCTCGCCTTAGCCCATTCACTCTCTCGAGCTGAATGTGTGGGGTTTAGGTCTCACTCTCTCGAGCTGAACCCATGACAATCCAATAACCACCGACTATCAATTAAGTAGTTTTGGTCTTAAGACCTCTCTCTCGAGCAAGCCAAAGACACGAAGATGAAATCAATATTTGCAACTATAATCCCATTAAGTTCATACACAACTACAGAATGACATCACATTTAAACAACAAATTAACTATTAATTAGCAAGACCCAACATTAAATTAAACCCATATTCACATAATCACATCCCAAGAATTGGGGTTTTAGCTAGACATAGTAAAGAGAAAGAAAATCGATATAGAAAAGTGTTTCCATCAATTTGATACGATAGAAAATGTCTTTATACAAGTCAAAGATAAAGATTCTTCAATACCCACTTCCAATTTCTTAGAGTTGAAACCTTCAAATCTTCAAATCTCAAGAACATTGTCTCCCAAAAACTCTAAAAACTAAAACTAGAATTATGAAAAATCTATCTTGTTGCACACAATCTGAATACAAAAATCCAAGTATTTATAGTTTTTTGAAAATTTGTGCTACGAAATATCACTCGGCGCAGTTAGTCGGGATCACTGATTAACTCGGCGATCCTCCCTTTGGTATATTCCATCGCCATCTTGCTTTATCCTTCAGCATCTTCGCTTTCTGGATCGGGCGATATAGTACTGCTTCACGGAACTGCTTGGCGAAACGCCGACTGCTTCTTTTCACCGCCGACTTGATCCTTTCCTTGAGGGCTCAGCATACTGGAGCATTAGGCAAGAATAAGGTCATTTGACTACTCGTCTAATGGATTAGGCGATCCTGAGGCCTTCTTTTCTTCGTTCTTTCAGTTATCTTGCTTCTTTTTGTTTAATTGTGTCCATGCTTTTACTCCAAGTCCAAATACCTGAAACTTAAGGTTTTTCATCAATTACTGAGACAAAATATGCATCGAGGACACTAAATCTATCAAAATATTTTCCTAAATGAGTTTAAATCGTGGACTCATCAGTATCACACTCACTTTGACATGTGAGCAAAAAGCTAAGTGTCAAAAAAAATGACACAATGGACCATACATGAGGTGTCATAAGTCAATTGAGATGTCCAAGTGAAACTTACTGCCAACTTTAAGGGATCATCGAAAGATTTGACCTTTTTTAATACACAAGGCAACCTTATTGGGTACACACAATACTATATCAGATCAATAGTGCTTCCTAAACAAGGTATCTTATTGTCCTACTTATTTGTGTGTTTGATAGAAAATGCCCAGTATGTATTTTGGTTTTAAAGAGAGAAATTAGGTTGTTAGCGATTAGTGAAGTGGTGTTATTAGTTAGGCTTTATTTTTAAATTAGATGTATTTAAGTAATTTAATTTTCAAGTTTGTGAGTTCATGCTTTAGATCTATATTAGCCTAAATTTATACTTATATAAATGCATTTAGAACAATATTTGCCAATAATTTAAAATATAAGTAAGAAAATTGTTTATTTTCAAAAATAAACACACACAACCAATGGTAGTTTCCAATTCCATTTTTCCCCATCATTGCTTACATAGTCAAATCACATCATGCTTAGATATAATGATTATATTAATATGTGTTTGCAATAAAGAAAAATGCTACACAATTATTTGATCTACTCACTTTTTTTTTTTAATTTATGAAAGTCAAAACCAATTAACTGACCAGAATAATTAAAAAAAAATTAATCCAAATTTACATGGACCAAACTCAATAAATGCATATATGTCTACGCGATCATAGATATAAATAAGCCAAAAATATTTCTAACAATTTCCGAAAGAGCGTTCAATTCATTATTTGAATCATTCGTCATTAAAATGTTTCGAAATTATAATTCTAAAATAAATAAAATAAATCAAAAACTCAATGAGATATTCATAATTAATTTATACCATTTGGTCAACAACACAATTTAATTTTGAAACAAATTTATAACCTTAATCCGACACCATATAAAATTAATTCCAAACTTAAATTCCAAAGTATTCATCACGAGCTTTTAATAATTAATATACCAGCAAAAATAGGGTGTCAAAATTTATATTAAAAAAATTAAAAATGATGAGTTGTTATGAAAGTGATATCCAACCCTTCCATGTTCAATTGATCTACAATTAATAATACTAAACTAATCTAGTTGACCTACATATAGCAGACGTTAATAACTTTTATGGAAGAGTGTCATATGAGATAAAAAATGCATTTATAATTAATCATGGTTAAATAAAATGTGAGAATACAGATATCAAATATATGTATATATTTATTTAGTGTAAAGAACTGAACAAAGAGAACTTGTGGAATTATAATAAAAGAGACATCTAGTATAATAAAAAGTCGAACGAAATGTGAGAGTGACGAGTAAAATGGGAAAGAGGAGACATCTAGTATAATAAAAAGTTGAACGAAATGTAAGAGTGACGAGTAAAATGGGAGAGAGGCGAAATATATAAATATATATATATATATATATATATATAAGGTGATGCTCTAGCATTATGTTATATATGCTATGAAAAGTTTTAAATTTTCCGCTAAATTTGAATGACAGTGCGATGAATGATGTCTATGGGCTTGTATAAAAGACCCCCGAGTCGTGACAACAACATCCAAAACTTTAAGCGTTTGGAGGGCGAGCCAATTCATTAGCATTGGTTGCGATTCAAGAAGTTGGTGTTATAATTCCCAACTCATGGCTTGCTTGACAACGTCTTGCTACAGTATTTTTACCAGAGCCTTGACTCGATAAACAAGGGTGTTGCTGACCAACTTTCTTTGAAGGGTTTAATGCAACAACCTAATGTGATAGCGACACATCTCCTGGATGGCATGACCAAAATCAATAGGTCCTGGTATACCCGTGAAGATCAGGTATCTCCTCTCTCATTTAAACTAACCAAGGAGTAGATGGAGAAAGATCAAGAGAGGGACTAGAACATGGCCGAGGTCATAACAGAACTTGATACTTTCTCTAAAAATGTCATGGGAGCTGGTGCTCGAGGTGTCAATGTTGTGGGTGTCGGGTGGGCTACTACGGATGAATTCAAATTTGAGGCCTTGTACAATATAGAGGTAAATTTTCTAGAAAACCAAGGCGGTGGTTGTAATTTAAATTACCTGAGGCAGGCAGGGGCATAGCTACCCTTTGGCTAGGGTGTCCAATTGGACACCCTTCATCAGAAAATTACATTGTATTCATAAGCAAAATAATAATTTAAATGGTTAAATAACATATTTTGGACACCCTTGAAAAACAATAAATTTTTCTAGCTTAGTGGTTTCAGTCGTTCAACTCTTACTAAGCTCTTTGCAACTTGCAGTGTGCGGGTTCGAATCCCGTTATTTGACTTTAGTTTTTTTCTATTCATTAAAAATTTAAAAATAAAATTTAAAAGTAATTATTAATTTAAAGTTAATAAGCAAATCCTATTTATTTGTTCCATAAAGCTACTAAAAGTGAAAATACTTTATATATATTCTTTTTTAATATAACCCGTTTGTTTCTATTCTTTATTTTTATTTCTCGTTGTTGGTCATAGAGGTTTATGAAATTTGAAGCAAAAAAGTGATTTCACTCTAAACTGAAATATCTCTCCTTTTCTTTGTTGTTTCACTTCCTATCAGATAAACGTAAACATTAAAGCTAAATATTATGTAGTTTGATTTTAAAAATTTTGGTATATCTAAATTTTAAAAAATTATCATTAATGTTATGTTGTTTGATTTACAAAATTTAAGTTCATCCAGTTTTTAAATTATTTTTACGAGCTATGAGATTTTTGGACACCCTTTATAAAATTTTTGGCTATGCCACTGGAGGAAGGGTGGTAGCTAAGGTTGAAATAGAGATGAATGATGGAAATATTGAGATCGTGAATTGAGGGACCGATACACCAATTGAAAAAAATTGGGAAAAAGATAGGTATGTGCCTCCCCAGAACATCAAAAGCCAAAGGATTCGGATGGTCGCAGGTATGAGGATATGCTCTCGCGTATCCTCAACAAAGTTGAGGGTCAAACAATATTTTGAAAGAAATAAAAGAAGATGTGCCGACCCTCAGGCGTCAAATTCCATTCCATTTCAATCAAGCAGTTAAAAATGCAAATTGGCCAGATTTTGTCGCATGTGAATCCGAGATAACAAAGGGGGTTGCCTACTGACACTATTTCAAATATTAAAACTGAGATTTGATGGTGGATTTGCATCGTGACATGACGTTAACTAAGGCGTTGTTTGGGAGGCAACCCACAACCCTCTTTATTGCTTTATTTTTCTTTTAAAAATAATGGTGTGTTGGTTGTGCAGGATGAAGTGAGGAAAACATTTGAAAAGAAAGAGGTGGTCAGAGAAAGCTTCAGTTGGCGAATCGCTGCAAAAGTTGGTGTGCCCGACCTAGACGGCGGTTAGACTCAAGACAACTTTAAATTGAAGTCTGTAAAACTAAGTGAGCCCCAGAAATCATTGGCAAATCGTCAACCAGGTCAACGATCTTGATCTTGACCCCCATTTGGATCCCTAGATTTACTGATGGTCCTGTAAAAATTCTAAGGAATCTACACCCATCTGATGATTTATGCAATGCGACACGATCGATTGGAAGAGGTTTGACAAGAATGTCATACACGCGGAAATGACAACGACATAATATGCTACAAAACAAGTGGTTATTCCAAAAATACCATTATTCTAAAGCTTCAGCGCCAAGATGTCGGTGGCGTTAATAACAAACACTGAAAAAGACGTATGTATACTACTCCAGAATTATACGAAACTCAAACTTATCATACATATGCAATGCACGTGTAGTAAATCTAGACACAAATTATATGTTTTTATTCATGTTGAGATTAATTAGACTTAGTCTTAACTAATTATATATAATGGGAAAAAGGTCAAATATGCTCCTAAACTATTCGAAAAGGTCTAGATATACCCCCGTTTAAAGTTTGGCTCGCTCATGTCCTCGTCGTCTAACTTTTGGTCCAAATATGCCCTTATGGGCGTTAGTTGGTATGCTGGGCATATCCAACTCATTTTTCATTTCTTTAAATGACACGTGAAATTGCCATGTCATTTTGACCTTACCAGATGACATTTATATGAAAATAGAAAGGGATTTAGACCCATCAACAACTAACTGACCCATAATTAAATCCCCGTTTTATTTAAACTATTTGCCCTGTTTTTAAAATTTTTGTTTAATTTTATTTTTTCAGTAAATCCAGAAAATGAGTAATCGATTAATATAAAATAGGGGGAAAATATAAAATTAAATCCAAAAATTCACAAATAAATATAGTAACCTTAAATCCAATAATTTTAATAATTTTTTTAAATTTTAATTTTTTTGGGTAAATCTCAAATATGAGTTATTGATTAATATAATATATGAAAAGTATGAAAAAAATATTAAATTAAACGCCAAAAATTCACAAATAAATATAGTAACCTGTAGTTCTATAATTTTTTTAAATTTTTATTTTTCTATAAATTCGGAAAATTAGTAATTTATTAATATAAAAAGGAAAAATATGAAAATAAAGATATAAAATTTACGCAAAAAATTCACAAATAAATATAGCAACCTTAAATTCAATAATTTCATGAAGGAGGAGTTGGAGCAACTTTTTCAAATCATAGTTGTTTGACACAGTAATCCAACCACGAATATGAAAGATCCTCTTAATATAGTTATCGAATAATATAGTTTTGGTAAAAGTTGTCTTACCTATGCCCGCCATCCCTACAACAGAAACCACTTGCAGTTTATTTGCTCCTGAGCTTTTGGTAAGTCTTTCAACCATATTTTCTCTTTCTTCATTGTACCCTTCCATAACGTTCTCACGGATTGAATCATCTAATCGTGGAGAAACGTCACTATTTTCATCAGCTTTTTCTTGACAATTAATATTGTTTATGATCAGCTCTTCATTGACAGAATGAGTTACTTGTATAACATGTTGAGAGACCTTATCAAACTTCGCACGACAACATTTATCATCATCATCATTCAGCCCAACAATAAGTTGTTTCATTAGTGATTCAACTTCATCTTCTGCATCAACTGCAACATCTTTGATTATTCCTTGCAAATCCTTGCTAATAATTGGTTCTTCGCCATCACATTTGCCAATTAGAGACACTTGCAGAGTGCCAAACATCTCATCGAGTGATTCCAGTTGTTGCTTATGAACCTCTTCTACGCCTACTAATAAGTTGGAACGTAAAAGCTTGTCTATGGTTCCCAACACAGAAGTTAGTGCAGCGTAAGTAGCCGCCATCTCTACCTATATACACACAAGTTTCACAAATATTAGCAATTGGAAGTATATATATCATATTTCAGATATAGTTGTTAGATTTCACATCAACATACGATAAATATTACTGTTGAATTGTGATTTGAGTATGAAATTCGTCTTCTTTAATGATTTATGTACAATTCATTACACCCAATTCATCACTTGTCTTAGAATTTCAATATTCAAACTTGTAAACTTTGATAGTGTCTAGAAAACATATATGAAAAGGGGAAAATGGACATCACAAAATTTGATAATTTTTACAACTTGGAGGTTTTCGTGCTTATAAAAAAATGTAATTTTAAATGATTAAACAAATTACGCCGTTCAAACAAAACTTCAACTTCAAATCAATCTGATATGAAACAAGCCCCTAATAGCTAAAGAACTTACGAGAATGAACTTTCACCTTGTTAGGAAGGATTCGATTCACCTTGCAGATGGTAGATGCTTCTTCTTCTTTCCTTGTGTTGAAAAATTGAAAATGAAGCAATATTTGCAGTAAGTTGACTCTTAAAATGAGAGACAAGTCTACATATGTTAAAAGGGTGAAATAAGAATTAAGGGTTCATTTCATGTAAATGTTTATCGAGTTTGGTCCATATAAATTCAGATTAAATTTTAAATTATTCTGATTTTAAAAAATAGACTAATATTGACCGTACAAAACTACAAATTAAATCAAAGACTAGATCAAATAATTGTAGAGCAGTTTTTATTGCCACACATATTAAGATATTCATTACACCTAATCATGATGTAATTTGGTTAGGTAAAGAATGATGTAATTGATAAAAAGAAAAGTGGAATTGGAAATAACAAAAGAAGGAAAAATATATATAATATATATTGAGGGAAAGGGACTTGAAATGCTTCTGTATTTCCAGTGCCATAATATTTGTCTACATATTTTCATTGATATAGACGAAGGGAAATAGTTTAAGATATCTTTTAATTTTTCTATTTGGAATTTTCGTGTTATAAAAATGGCTAACAAATATTTCTATCATTATAAAAGTGATACACATATAAATCAAATTCATAACTATGATGAAGCGAAAAAAAAAAGTATATCTCAGCACTAATTACTAGCTAAAGTAAGCATCAATATAGATTCCTGTTTGCTATTATTTGCTTTTTTTTCATCTATTCTTAATAATTTATCGAAAACAACCTTCTTAGCTATTATGGCAGATTGGAGGTAAAATTTGCATATAGACTATCTCCTCTAGATTTTCATTTGTGTGGATTATTATTGTTATTTGTAGTGGTGATGATTCGACAAACCTAGGGACATTGTAAAGGGACCCGACCCTAGTGTAAATGTAAACTCAACTGTCGGGCTCGAAAAAGTACAATTGATTGGCGCACAGTCTCCAAAGGTGGCAGAAAGGGCAAAAACCTCGGCCAATGACATGGCCTGAAAGGTTGTGACTATTCTTTATAAAAATTATGTCCAATAGTCATAACCTTAGTTTCTGCAACTAGAAAATTCTCAAGAACTCTAGCAAAGGCTAACACTCATCGGATGCGCGTAGCCCAATGGGTCACCCATCTCATTGTGCTTGTGGATTCGCATGAAATATGTGTGTGTGTGTGTGTATATATATATATATATATATATATACACAATTCTATTTATTTTGATTTGATCATTATAATTTAATATACTTCAAAAGAGTTATAAAAGTATGATTTTGATAGTATAAAAAATATGAGTATTTAACATTAAAATATATGTGTAAAGTACAATTTACATATAAGTAAACCAAGGCAAAAGAACAATTTTGACTCAAAAGTTGCAAACATTATTAATTATGGGATCTATATTTTCACTCACTAGATTTTGTTTTCAACTACTTATTTCAATCCATATAAAACAAAATGTGAAATAAAAAAAACTAAAAGTGGGAGAAAAAACAATAAATAAAATCATAAAAACACAAGTTATAGTATTGATTCATTAAATTACAGTCTNTATATATATTATTTGATATTTTTATACAAATAGAAAATCTACAGAAAAGTCATTGGGTTCGTTTCAACCCCCTTTTAATACAGTAGCTCCGCCCCTCCCAAGATTCAATCTGACTGATTTGAGATGTAGGGCATGAGGACGAACTAGTCCAACACTATAAAAAGACTTATATACCTGGAACAACAAAGTTTGAAGAAGAACTTGATTGGAAAAGTTAAAATCCTAATTTTAAGGAGAATGATCAAGAAAACATTTTTTGAGATTCTTTAAAACCCAATGACCAAGAATTATGATTTTTCATTAATAACTCATAATTGTATGAAGTAATTTGAGTTGAAAAACATGAAATTATGTGAGGACTTATTTTGAAGAAAAAATTGAAAGAATCTTGAATGAAAGTCTTAGGCATATTACATATATTGGAACCTAAACTTAGCTTCAAATTTTAACTTTGACCTCCAACTTTCATAATGCACAAACAGACACTTTAACTATCCAACTTTTAAATAAATAAACACATGAGTCCTACATGGAACAATACACGTAAGACACCACGTAGGACAAAAAATGACATGTAGGATGACATGTGGTACATGTGTGTCTATTTGTTCAACTTTATACAAGTTTAAGTGTCTATTTCTGCATATCCAAAGTTGAAGGGCATAAATGTAATTTGAAGCCAAGTTAAAGGGCACATTTATGTATTATGCCAAAGTCTTATGTGTTAATTGTCCGTAGGGTATTACCTTTGGGTTTGAGAGAGAAGAGTTTGAAGATTTTAAGAGATGAAAATCTGATTAGTTTTGACCTTTTATTAATCAAAAAATTCCATTAGGGTTTTCTCATGTGGAAAATGACAAACGATCCTTTTTAGTAGTTTCTCGTTGGCTAAATTGTCACTACACCATATTAGGTGAATGAAATGATCATAACTATTTACTTCAAACTCGGATTGATGCAAAAATGGTGGCGTTGGAAAGAAGACTCAAATACCTTTAGCTTGAGAGGTTATGGGCTACATAACTCTTCATATTCTCGGAGATATGGTCATTTGAAGTTGACCTAAGTAGATTATATCAAAATTTAACAGGTAAGGGAGTTAGAAAGTTTTCAACTCAATTTTGTACTAGGGGATTCTTGTGACCTTAATTAGAGTGTAAACAACATAGGGATTTATAGCTATTGTTTGTATAATTGTGTTTCTTGACGAATTTTATGTTTGCTATGGAGCTTTTCATTTGTATAATTTGCTAGATACGTCCAATTTTATACAAATTGTTCGGTTTTTGTATAAATTCATTTAACTTTGCCTCATTTTACATTTATATCCTTCAACTTTGAATGTCCTCCAACCACAAGTGTCACTTAGACTTATATAAAATTGAACAAATAGATATACACGTCCTATGTGGCATCTTACATGACAATTTGTGTCCTACGTGGTGACTTATGTGTATTGTGTCACATAGGACTAATGTGTCAACTTGTTCAACTTTATACAAGTTTAAGTGCCTATTTGTGCACACCCAAAGTTGGAGGATATAAATGGGAAATAAGGCAAAGTTAAATGAATTTATACAAAATCGAACAATTTGTATGGAATTGGACGTATCTAGCAAACTATACAAATGAAAAGCTCCATAACAAACACAAAATTTGCCATGAAACACAATTATACAAATTATAGCTATAACATACAAATATAATTTTTATATTTGTTATATGTGATAGTTTCTCTATTTTATATGGCACTTTTCGTTTTAGTCCATTTAAAAAATAATGTCACCTTATTATAAGTGTATAGGACGAAAATATATGTATTTGTATTTATTTATACACATCTTTCGTTTTATACAAACACAAACGCATTTTATATATTTGTATACCGAGTAGGTAATTGTACACTAAAAATGACTATTTATATATCGAATCAAATGACAAAAAATATGGGGTGTTTGTTGCAAATTACAAATAAAATAAACAATGGCAATAATATTTAATTTGAATTAATAATTTATCATTTCATACAATTTTCCCTATAATAACTTTTTAAAAATTTCTTACTTTGTGTTTAATACATGTATTAGAATCTGATTAATTTAGATTTGTATATTGCACGACCCATTTTTGAGGACGACACTCTCAATATGTTTTTTTTTTTTCAAATTTAGAGCGTGAACTCAAAATTTTGTTTAGGATGAATAACTTATTTTGATAAATATAGTATTCTTCTATTTTAATTTGTTTGTCTTACTCCCCTCCTTAATCATATTAAGGAAAATTCGTTCTTTATTTTTCTATATATAGCTTTTTAATTGTAATTTTCCTTGCATATCTTTTATAAAAAAACATTCTATGTATTTTAAATTTAATATCACAAAAATATTTTAGAAAACTTTATTAAATTTTATGCTAAATTAGCACTACACAAATGAATTAGGAAACTTACAAAAATCTCATACATTTGAGGGCTAATTACACCCTATTTATGCGTTTTCTCGGTTAAGAATCTCATTTTTTTGCATTATTCTCGGATACATTCCTTAATAATCAGATTCATGCAAATGATACATAATTTAATGGGAGTAGGGATGTATCCGAGAGGGAATAGACATGCAGTCGAGAGGAGATAAATGTATCCAAGAGGGATTAAGGATACATTCGTAAAGGAATAAGGACAAATCCGAAAGAAAATTTTTGCAATTCTTTTAACTAATGTTTTTTAAAAAAATATATAATATCTTAAATTATGTATTTATATAATTTCCTAATAAAATAGCCAAGGAGAATAATTATTAAGCTATAAAGTATCAACAATTAGAATATATATTTTACTAATCTAATGCCAACTTGTGTAGCATTAATAAATCAGGGCATGCGTACAAGACTTTTAAAAACTCATAATTTATCTCTTTTTGGTCGCTGACATTCAAAATCACCTAACGTTATAACAATAAAAATTGTAATAATATAAGGAAAAATTACTCTCTACATGTATTTATCGTTATATTATATTTAATAGTAATAGTATAATATGAATATTTATATTTAATATACTTTGTATGCATAAATGACAATTAAATGCTTTTAGCAATTCTACATATAGTGACTTCAACTTAATTGATGCTAAATTTTTCCCTGTTTTAACAATTTTAGATGTAGTGATTTTAACTCAATTGATGCTAAATTTTCTGGGACAATTTAAATATCTTTTTTTGTTGTAGTGGTACAACTTATCTATGTCTTGTTGGTTACCCTCAATCAATATATGAATGTATATAATACATTATTAGTTACATTTTATATATTCTTATATTATTTAATCACTTAATTATTATATATTCTTAATATATTATTTAATCACCTAATTATAATAAATTAATATTATATAGTGTGAATATTGAGTGCCAATATATATTTCAATTTGGTATGGTCCTCTTAAAAAATTATTAACGTCAATTATTATTAAAAATTAAATGGGAGGCTACGTTACGTTGGATATCACTTTCATAACCAGTCATCATTTTTAATATCATATATTTGAACCCTATTTTAGCTGATATATTGGCTATTTAATTAAGGGTTCATTTCATGTAGATGTTTATTGAGTTTGGTCCATATAAATTCAGATTAAATTTTAAATTATTCTGATTTAAAAAATAGACTAATGTTGACCGTTCAAAACTACAAATTAAATCAAAGACTAGATAAAATAATTGAAGAGCATTTATTATTGCCACACATATTAAGATATTCATTACACCTAATCATGATGTAATGTGGTTAGGTAAAGAATGATGTAACTGATAAAAAAATGGGATTGGAAATAACAAAAGAAGGAAAAATATATATAATATATATTGAGGGAAAGGGACTTGAAATGCTTCTGTATTTCCAGTGCCATAATATTTGTATACATATTTTCATTGATATAGACGAAGGGAAATAGTTTAAGATATCTTTCAATTTTTCTATTTGGAATTTTCTTGTTATAAAAATGGCTATCAAATATCTCTATCATTATAAAAGTGACACACATATAAAATCAAATTCATATAATCACATATAAAAAAATAAGTATATCTCAGGACTAATTACTAGCTAAAGTAAGCATCAATATAGATTCTTGTTTGTTATTATTTGCTTTTTTTCATCTATTCTTAATAATTTATCGAAAACAACCTTCTTAGCTATTATTGCAGATTAGAGGTAAAATTTGCATATAGACTATCTTCTCTAGATTTTCATTTGTGTGGACTATTATTGTTATTTGTAGTTGTGATGATTTGACAAACCCAGGGACATTGTAAAGGGACCCGACCCTAGTGCAAATGTACACTCAACTGTCGGGCTGGAAAAAGTACAATTGATTCGCGCACAGTCTCCAAAGGTGGCAGAAAGGGCAAAAACCTCGGTCAATGACATGGCCTCGAAGGTTGTGACTATTTTTTTATAAAGTTTATGTCCAATAGTCATAACATTAGTTTTTGCAACTAGAAAATTCTCAAGAACTCTAGCAAAGGCTAATAGTCACTGGATGCGCGTAGCCCAATGGGTCACCCATCTCATTGTGCTTGTGGATTCGCATGAAATGTATATATATATATTTTATTTGATATTTTTATACAAATATAAAGTCTACAAAAAAGTCATTGGGTTCGTTCCAACCCCCTTTCAATACAGTAGCTCTGCCCCTCCCAAGATTCAATCTGACTGATTTGAGATGTAGCGCATGAGGACGAAGTAGTCCAACACTATAAAAAGACTTATATACCTGGAACAACAAAGTTCGTGACAAAGTTTGAAGAAGAACTTGATTGGAAGAGTTAAAATCCTAATTTGAAGGAGAATGATCAAGAAAACATTTTTTGAGATTCTTTAAAACTCAATGACCAAGAATTATGATTTTCATTAATAACTCATAATTGTATGAAGTAATTTTAGTTGAAAACATGAAATTATGTGAGAAGGACTTATTTTGAATTTTTTTTTGAAAGAATCTTGAATGAAAGTCTTATGTGTTAATTGTCCGTAGGGTATTACATTTGGGTTTGAGAGAGAAGAGTATGAAGATTTTAAGAGATGAAAATCTGATTGGTTTTGACCTTTTATTAATCAAGAAATTCCATTAGGATTTTCTCATGTGTAAAATGACAAACAATCCTTTTTAGTAATTTCTCGTTGGCTAAATTGTCACTACACCATATTAGGTTAATGAAATGATCATAACTATTTACTTCAAACTCGGATTTGATGCAAAAATGGTGGCTTTGGAAAGAAGACTCAAATACCTTTAGTCTGAGAGGTTATGGGCTACGTAACTCTTCATATTCTAGGAGATATGGTCATTTGAAGTTGACCTAAGTAGAATCTTATATCAAAATTTAATAGGTAAGGGAGTTAGAAAGTTTTTAACTCAATTTTGTGCTAGGGGATTCTTGTGACCTTAATTAGAGCGTAAACAACATTGGGATTTAGATTTAGAAAGTTCGGGAAAAGATTAAAACAACCTCTCTTAAAAACAGCATTAGCCGTCTACGGAAGGCCATCTACGCTCCGTAAGGCTGGGCACCGGACCGGGTTGTACCAGTACCGGTCTGATACCATTTCAGTCCGTTCTGGTCCGATAGTCTTCAGGACGGAACAGGACACCGTAAACCGGTACACGGGACAAAACGGTATCACGATTTGATATCGGTATACCGTACCGATTTATCCCGATTTATTTCGGATCCAAATTGATTCCGTTGATTATTTTTATTAATTAATTTATATTTTATATTATATTTTATGTTTAAAAATGCCTTCTTTCCCACTGCCTCAGGGGCAGTTTTTTTTTAATAAATTGGATTGATTTTTCTTAATTTGTGTCATTGTTTTATCCTTATTTTTATTTAATTTTTAAAATTATAAATTTAATTTATTAAAATTACAAGTTATAAATAAAACTTATAAGTTATAACATATTAACAAGTAATAACTTATAAACTTCAAAAGATTAAACTCTTAAAAATTAAATGCAAAAACATTTTTAAAAAAAAACTTTATTAAACTTAATAGGTTAAACTTTAAAAAAATATCTTTAAAATAAACTTAAGTAAATTACATTATAAATTTCAAAGCTATTAATTTATACTTAGAAAAATAAAAAAAAAACATTCATATTTTCGTAATGCAAAAGATCAAAATAAGTAAAAAGAATATATCATTTCTTGAAAAGCTAGATGTGTCGTCCCGTTTATCCCATTCCATTCCATTTCGGTCCGTTCTGATTCCATCCGGTAATTCCGGTCTGATTCATCCCGGTACCAGTCAAATTGTCCCGTTCCTTTCCGGTACCGGTTCATTTCGGTCCGATGGTTTCGTTCTGATCTGTTGCTCGGTCTATGGCCCACTAATTATATTTTGGTTTAATAATTAATATAAGTTATATGTGTGGAGAAGCGGGGAAGTTATTTATATCTTCCAACTACCTATTAAGTCTTCCACTACCCATTACCTCTTCCAACTACCCATTAAGTGGGGTTTTAAAAACTACCTATTATCTCCACTACTCACCATAATGGAAAGGTGAGAATGATGTGAAAAACACTCTTATTTAAAGGGTCCTCTCTCTGCCATAAAGTTATAGTCTTATCCATCAAAGTTATTCATAAAGTATAAGGCAAGAGAGGAAAACAACTTCTGAAGAACCAAAAGAAAAGACTTCCGCTCAATCAAGTTAAGAATTATAATGGCAGATTCAGGTATGTATTCTTGACTGAAACATCATCATATATTATTATAAGTGGGAAGCTCCTAACCTCAAAGTTGAATTACCATTTTACCCTTATTTTACCTCTAAAATAAATTAATATTAATATCTATTTAATTAATTAAATATTAAGTAAAAGTTATATTTAAATTCATGCATCAAATAAGATTTTAATGCATCATATATTCATGTGCTAATTAAATGTAGATAATGAAGAGTCTAATAACCTTTCAGTTTTAATTTGTAAGATAAGTGGAGGTAAGTGAAGAGTCTATCAAACATACTCACACCACATTATTTATATTCCTTGTGTTATATAAGTTTGTAATCATATTGCATTCTACAATAGGTTAGTCTACATCCCTTGTAAATTTTTCATTACCAGTTTGTAATTATAAGAATTCTTACTATTTTATTTATTTGTATTCTTTAAAATTTCATGCATATTCATCTTCTTTTTGTTGAGAAATATGTAAATTATGATAGTTACAAGATGAATATACTCCAATATGAAGTTGTAAACAAATATTTATTTTTCATATCTCCATCGTTTTGAGTTCTTAAATAACTTCGTAGTTGATTATTGTATTTTTGTATTCAACCTTTCATCTATTTTTAGGATATATATAGTAAAGCTAATCACATTTTGTATTTATCATTAATTATTTTGAGGGTAAACATGTTAAATCTCATAGAATAATAATTATGTCTTTTTCATTGTTTGATAATCATTTATCTTTTTAAACCAACATATTTGTACTTTTTCCTTTTTATATGTAATCTCAAATGTTTAAAAAATTCATGTACTTAACTTTTATAGAGAGGTAAAAAATAAGTGCAAAGTAAAAATAAAATAAAAAATAATGTATAGTAAAAAAATGACTAAATGATACATTGAATAATATATATATATATATATATATATATAGTTTATCTTTATTCTTAACATATTCATGCCTTCTTTTCTGTTTGTCTAATTTATTATTATTATATGATTATAGTTTTTTATACAGATGATATGTTTCGTCTAGAGTAAGTCATGTTTTGTCTAGAGTAAGTCTACTTTTAACAAAATGTAATTCAATTAGTATGAAAATATTTGTCTATATATTTTAATGTGATGTCTTTTATTATAGATGTCATGTCTTTATTTACTTCCTTTTTTTTTCGTTTGAAATTGTAATTTTTTCTATAAATTTGATGGTACACCGCCCAAACATTTTGTAATATTTTCCTTTATACGTATCTTTTTTTATAGACAATTTCTTTTTTGATTATTAAAACTTATGTGTTTATTTATTAAATTATATTGATTCCTCTGTCAAAATAAAATATTTATTTTTCATGAAGTATTTAATATTTTAAAACTCCAACATCTAACACAATATTTTCATGTTATATTTTGTGCAGAGTTATATTCTTATGTTAAACTTACATATGAAAGGACTTAGATTTGAACTTAGCTATATAAATTAAAGTTTTCTAATATCAATTAGGGAACAAATGTGCGATGCACGTTCCGAGAACTAGTAGTAATAGATATATGTGAAAATCATATAGTTCTACGATCCTGAATAATTGATAGAATTTCTGAATGTTTAGATCGTTTATGTTTTCACAATAATTTACAAAAAATCCTAACATGTGGTATCAAGAGTCTGGTTTAAGAACTAGTGCTTTTCATAAGAATTAATGTTTTCCATATTTGAAAACGGTAATAGGTATAATATTAAGTGAAATAATTATTCACTATTATGATGTATTTTATTTTGAAATTATATATATAAGATTAGTTAATCACCAAAGTGGTCTAATCTTTGAAGAATTAATTCAAAATAATAATTATTAAATGTATATTCAATTATCCATTATTTTGATGCTTATAACTGATATAACACTTATGGATATATTGAAGTTTTTGATTATAAGATATTTATGGATCACCCAAATTATTTTGATTATATCATTTTATAAACATTGACATTAAGGAGATAATTTAGATGGGTCGTTAGTTTAATTTATTTATCAAAAGATAATAAATATTATTTATTGACACATTGAAAATTATTGAATTACGTTAAATTCACATATAAGCATCATTATGTCTAAAGTTGTATTTTGATGTTTTGCCCAAAGGAGAACATTAATTTACATTTAAGAATTTATAAACCATTTTTGAATTTGATAGTAAGTTTGAAATTTATAACTCAAAATATTAACAAATGAGCATATTATATTTACAGCATTTGGTCTTCATTCGCACTCTGTGTCCGTTACAACCTTTAACGATCTTAACTTCTCAGATTGGTGCGAACCGATCAAATTTCATCTCAGAGTTTTAGATTTTATATTGCATTTTACACTGAGAAACCAACTGTTATTACAGAAACTAGCAACAGTGAAGAAAGATCTTATTATAAGCACTGAGATTGATCGAACAAATGAGGCATAATGTTTGTGCGAATGAATATTGCGGGCAACATTAAGACTACTCTTCCCAAACTGAAAATGCAAACTTAAGTCTTTGGGAATGAAATAGGAACAAAATTTCCTTATACAATTCATTATCAACTCATTATCGCCTGAGTACGACCCTTTCCAAATGAACTACAACACCATGAAAGACAAGTGGAACGTGCATGAATTGCACGGAATGTTGGTTTAGGAGGAAGTAAGGTTCAAGAATCAAGGAACCCACTCCATCAACTTTATAAGTCATCAAATAGTTGGAAAGAAAGGAAAGATTAATGCTAAGGGAAACTAGACGCACCATAATGTTAATGAGTCCTCCTCTCAAGTACATAAGAAGGAACACAAGAATGATAAGTGTCGTTTTTGCGGAAAATCTAGACACTTTCAGAAAGATTGCCTGAAATTTAAGGCATGGCTCGAGAAGAACGGTAAGCCTAGTAATTTTACATGTCTCGAATCAAATTTAACTAAAGTTCTTTAAAATACTTGATGGATTGACTCTGGTTGTACTGTTCGTGTTTCTAATACGATGCAGGGATTCCTTATAACACAAACCATAAACCAGAATGAAAGATATGTGTATATGGGGAATAAAGTGAAGGCTCCAGTTAAAATTACAGGAACTTACCGTTTGATCCTTGATATTGGGAGTCGCTTAGATTTACTTGAAACTTGTTATGTACCTTCTCTTTCAAGAAATTTAGTTTCTTTGTCTAAGTTGGATAAGACTGGATACTCTTTTAATTTCGGTATGGATGTAACGACTTGTTTAGTCATTTCGGACAGCAGAATTTCTTTTGATAAAAGTTGACTGTGTCGACGGACCACACGACGGACCGTCATGGTCATGACGGATCGTCGAGGATCTCCGTCCCAAAACACTTAAACTCTGAAAGTTGGGTACGGGGATCAACTCTCTGAACTTCACGATGGAACTGCAGCACGGACCGTCGTAGCCTCGACGGACTGTCACAGACCTTTTACTGAAATTGAGTCTCTGAACTTTGTGACAGACATGCAGGACGGACCGTCGCAGGTACGACGGGCCGTCACGAGTGGCGTAACCTCGACTGAGTCGGATTTCTGCTGAAAGTTTTTATGGGGCGTTTTGGACTATTCATGCTTATAATTATGAAATTTGTGGGGTAAGTGTAATAATTTAATTACTTGGGGGTTAAAGGAGATAACCTTGAAATAAATAGTGGTTTACTTTTATCATCTTTTATACTTAATTATTTGATAATTAGGGTAAAAGAAAAAGAGTTTGAAGAAGGAAAAATAGAAAGAACAGAGAGAAGAGGGGAGAACGAACAAGAGAGGGAGAAGTGAAGAGGAAAGCAAAGGCATTGAGAAGTAGCTTGCTTGATCACGAATTCTTCGGTGGAGGTAGGTTATGGTTTATACTATTTCATAGTAAACTCTAAATAGCGATTGATATGTATTGGGTGGTATTGTAAAGTCTTCTATGCGCTTAATTGTGTTGTTGCATGATTGTGATTATGTAAATGGTGATGGATTATAATGATGATACTGTGGAATCTTAAAAACCTTAAATCCACTCTATTAATGATGATGCCTTGGTATAAAAGAAGGCTTGATGAACTAAAAGAATGAGGTTAATGGATCGGGTGTCACGAACCGACACATAGTATTAGGGGATCGGGTGTCACGAACCGACACGTAGTATTAGGGGATCGGGTGTCACGAACCGACACGTAGTATTAGGGGATCGGGTGTCACGAACCGACACGTAGTATTAGGGGATCGGGGTGTCACGTTCCGACACAAGAGGAATAAAGAGAATGAATCTTGAATTATGGTGATATACTCAATTTAAAGAACCTAATTCCCAAATGAGTATGGTGTGGAGGCTTGAGCCCTCATAGATGTGCTTGGTGTTGTTGTCAAAGGGTTTTGTACTTGTTGTTGTCACCTGTTGAGTGTTGTAGTTGATTTTATATTATTACTTGATATATATTGCTTTCTATTCTGAGTTGGCCGATGATACCTACTCAGTACTTGTACTGACCCCTACTTTTATGTTCTTCTTGTTGTTTTGTGGAGTGCAGCAAGTGCACCAGTGACTTCGTCTCGTCCGCAACTCTAGCCAGTCTTCAGCACGTCAGATTTCAGGGTGAGCTATTGTTCCTAGCTCGGACTGGATTCTCTCATTCACGTCTTGATGTCCTTGAAGCTCGGACATGGACTATCGTTTTATTCTTTATTTTAGTTCTTAATTACTCTTAGACTTAGAAATTTGAGGATAGATGTTCTTGATGTGATGACTTCCAGATTTTGGGGATGATAAGTATTATATTTTAGAAGTTTATTTAATTGGTTATATTAATGAGTTTTGGTCTTCCGCATTATATTTTGTTCATCAAAATTTATATACTGGTAAGCGTTGGGGTTTAGATTTGTTGGTTCGCTCACATAGGAGGATAAGTGTGGGTGCCACTCGCGGCTCGTTTTGGGTCGTGACAAACTTGGTATCAGAGCTTTAGGTTCGTTGGTCTCATCACACAAGAACGAGTCTAGTAGAGTCTTGAGGAACGGTAGGGGGACGCCCTTACTTTTCTTTGAGAGGCTATAGGACTTTAGGAAAACTCCATTCTTTCTTTCTTTCGTGCTATTACTTGGGTCCAATTGGTATCTAGGTGATACAAATTGGTATCTGACATCCTCACTCTATTTCGCAGATGGTCAGAACTAGAGCAACGACTGTGTCAACACCAGCACCGGCAGGACAGGGTGCGTCTGAGCCAGCCACTGGGGCTGTAGCTCGAGGAAGAGCAGTGGCAAGAGGCCGTGGTAGAGGTCGCAGGAGGACGCCCTCTAGAGGTAGAGGACAAACACCTGGTCCAGCTAGTAATAGGGCAGTGACTCCTCCACCGACTGATGAGGTAGTGAGAGAGGGTGAAGAAGGGGAAAATGAGCAGGTTCAAGATGAGGAATTACCACCCCAGCCTACCCCAGAGATGATTAACCAGGTTCTCACCTATCTTAGCGGGTTATCTGATCAGGGCCAGACACCTCCAGTGTTTTCTACACCAGCACCTCAGGTTCAGGGGGTACAACATGCAGCCGCTGTGGCTCCCCGCATGGATGCCTCATTGGAAGTAGGCACGTTTCCTCGATTGACTACAGGGTCCATAATGACAAGTGATCAGCATGAACTTTTCACTAAATTCTTAAAGTTAAAACCTCCAGTATTCAAGGGTGCTGAATCTGAAGATGCCTATGATTTTCTGGTTGATTGTCATGAGCTGCTACATAAGATGGACATAGTAGAACGATTCGGTGTGGAGTTTGTGACCTATCAGTTTCAGGGGGATGCCAAAAGGTGGTGGCGGTCGTATGTTGAGTGTCAACCAGCACAGGCACCACCTATGACTTGGGCATCATTCTCTAGCTTATTTATGGAGAAGTATATACCCCGGACTTTGAGGGATAGGAGGAGAGATGAATTCCTGAGCCTAGAGCAAGGAAGGATGTCTGTTGCTGCTTATGAGGCTAAATTTCGTGCACTATCTAGGTATGCCACTCAGCTTTGTTTCAGTCCACAAGAGCGGATTCGCCGTTTTGTGAAGGGATTGAGGTCAGATTTGCGGATTCCAGCCTTACAGGTAGCTGCTGCAGCAAAATCCTTTCAGGAAGTGGTTGATTTTGTGATAGAAGTGGAGGGGGTGAAGCCAGACGACTTCACCATGGCGTCGACATCTAAGAAGTTCCGTAAGGGAGGTGAGTTTAGTGGTTCTTACTCCAGAGGGCAGAGTTCAGGAGGTTACCAAAACCGCCCTATTCAGTCTGCCCTGCAGGCTTTAGCTGGGGGTCCATCGCAGCCCAGTCAGCCTTTTTCTGAGTTTGGAGGTTATCCCCAGACCTCGTCATTTTCACAGAGACCTATGCTTGACTCCAGAAATTGTTATGGATGTGGAGAGACTGGACATATTAGGAAGTATTGTCCAAAACAGAGTTACAGACCCCCAATAGTTAGAGGTAGAGGTGGTCATGGGAGAGGCCGCCATTCTGGAGGACGTGGTGGCCAAGGTAATGGTGGTCACCCAATCAGTCGGGGTGGCGGGCAAGCTGGAACTGCTGCAGCGCAACATGATAGGGGCAATGGACAGACAGGTGATAGGGCCCATTGTTATGCTTTCCCCGGGAGGTCTGAAGCAGAGACATCTGATGCTGTTATCACAGGTAATCTTTTGGTCTGTGATTGCATGGCTTCTGTATTATTTTATCCTGGATCCACATTTTCATATGTATCTTCCTCATTTGCTACTGGTCTTGATTTACATTGCGAATTGCTTGACATGCCTATTAGTGTCTCTACTCCTGTGGGTGAGTCT
This sequence comes from Solanum pennellii, assembly GCF_001406875.1. Lineage (NCBI taxonomy): Eukaryota > Viridiplantae > Streptophyta > Magnoliopsida > Solanales > Solanaceae > Solanum > Solanum pennellii. The sequence goes on from NC_028640.1 coordinate 5,634,850, forward strand.
GTGATAGTTGAGAAGGTGTATAGGTCTTGCCTTGTGACTTTTGTAGGGAGCAATACCTATGTAGATTTGATTATCCTAGAAATGGTTGATTTTGATGTAATTCTGGGTATGACTTGGCTTTCCCCAAATTTTGCAATCTTAGATTGTAATGCTAAAACTGTGACATTGGCCAAGCCTGGGACAGATCCGCTAGTGTGGGAGGGTGACTATATTTCCACTCCAGTTCGTATCATCTCCTTTATTCGCGCTAAGAGAATGGTTAGTAAGGGTTGCTTAGCTTTCTTGGCACATCTCAGGGATGATACTTCCCAAGTACCTTCGATTGAGTCTGTTTCGATAGTCCGTGAGTTTCTGGATGTGTTTCCTGCAGACCTTCCTGGTATGCCACCGGATAGAGATATTGATTTCTGTATTGATCTAGAGCCGGGTACTCGCCCCATTTCCATACCCCCTAATAGAATGGCCCCCGCTGAGTTAAGAGAGTTAAAGGCTCAACTTCAGGAGTTTCTAGGTAAAGGTTTTATTAGACCAAGTGCATCCCCTTGGGGCGCTCCTGTTTTATTTATGAAAAAGAAGGATGGAAGCCTTCGGATGTGCATAGACTACAGGCAGCTGAATAAGGTAACTATTAAGAACAAGTATCCTATTCCTCGAATTGATGATTTGTTCGATCAGTTACAAGGTGCTTGTGTCTTCTCTAAAATTGATCTGAGATCCGGTTATCATCAATTGAAAATACGGGCAGCAGATGTGCCAAAGACTGCTTTTCGAACCAGGTATGGGCATTACGAATTCTTAGTAATGTCTTTTGGGCTTACGAATGCCCCTGCTGCTTTCATGAGTCTGATGAACGGGATTTTTAAGCCATATCTGGATCTCTTTGTTATTGTATTCATTGATGATATACTGATATACTCAAAGAGCAGGAAAGAACATGAGGAGCATTTGAGAATTGTATTGGAGTTGTTGAGGGAGAAAAGACTTTATGCCAAATTCTCCAAGTGTGAGTTTTGGATAGATTCAGTGTCCTTCTTGGGGCACGTGGTTTCTAAGGATGGAGTGATGGTGGATCCTTCTAAGATTGAAGCAGTGAAGAGTTGGGTAAGACCTACTAATGTTACAGAGGTAAGAAGCTTTGTTGGTTTAGCTAGCTACTACCGTCGATTTGTCAAGGGATTTTCTTCTATTGCTTCGCAGCTAACAAATTTGACTAAGCAGAATGTTCCCTTTGTATGGTTGGATGAATGTGAAGAAAGTTTTCAGAAACTCAAGACTTTGTTGACTACTGCACCAATTCTTACCTTGCCAGTGGAAGGTAAGAATTTCATTGTCTATTGTGATGCATCTTATTCTGGTTTGGGTGCAGTGCTAATGCAGGAGAGAAGTGTAATTGCTTATGCTTCGAGACAATTAAAGGTGCATGAACGTAATTATCCGACCCATGATTTGGAGTTGGCTGCAGTAGTATTTGCATTAAAGCAATGAAGACATTACCTATATGGGGTCAAGTGTGAAGTCTATACAGATCATCGTAGTTTACAGTATGTCTTTACTCAGAAAGATTTGAATTTGAGGCAGAGGAGGTGGATGGAACTACTGAAGGACTATGATATCACTATTTTGTATAACCCAGGAAAAGCTAATGTTGTGGCAGATGCTTTAAGTAGAAAAGCAGGGAGCATGGGTAGCTTAGCCCACTTACAGATTTCTAGACGCCCATTGGCTAGGGAGGTTCAGACTTTGGCTAATGACCTTATGAGGTTGGAAATACTAGAGAAAGGAGGACTTTTGGCCTGTGTGGAGGCAAGATCCTCTTTTCTTGACAAGATTAAGGAGAAGCAGTTTACTGATGAGAAGTTGAGCGAATTCGAGATATGGTATTGCGGA
>NC_028640.1:5638395-5638645 GCF_001406875.1 Solanum pennellii
ATATGGCTCCATTTGAGGCACTGTATGGGAGGAGATGTAGGTCTCCCATTGGTTGGTTCGATGCATTTAAGGTAAGACCTTGGGGTACCGATCTTTTGAGCGAATCGTTAGATAAGGTAAAATTCATTCAGGATAAGCTTCTAGCAGCTCAGAGCAGGCAGAAGGAATATGCAGATCGAAAGGTCAGAGACTTGAATTTTATGGAGGGGGAACAAGTCTTGCTGAAGGTTTCACCCATGAAAGGGGTGAT
>NC_028640.1:5638900-5639535 GCF_001406875.1 Solanum pennellii
TCAAGAGAGATTGCATCCATCAAAGTTCAATGGAAGAATCGACCAGTTGAAGAGTCCACTTGGAAGAAGGAGACTGATATGCAAGAAAGATACCCACACCTTTATACAGATTCAGGTACTCTTTCTCGCCCTTGTTTTTCTTCTTGTGATCGTTCGAGGACGAACGATGGGTAAATTGGTATCTATTGTAACGACCTGTTTAGTCGTTTCGGACAGAAGAATTTCTTTTGATAAAAACTGACTGTGTCGACGGACCACACGACGGACCGTCATGGTCATGACGGATCGTTGAGGATCTCCGTCCCAAAACACTTAAACTCTGAAAGTTGGGTACGGGGATCAACTCTCTGAACTTCACGACGGAACTGCAGCACGGACCGTCGTAGCCACGACGGACCGTCACAGACCTTTTACTGAAATTGAGTCTCTGAACTTTGTGACAGACATGCAGGACGGACCGTCGCAGGTACGACGGGCCGTCACGAGTGGCGTAACCTCGACTGAGTCGGATTTCAGCCGAAAGTTTTTAAGGAGCGTTTTGGACTATTCATGCTTATAATTATGAAATTTGTGGGGTAAGTGTAATAATTTAATTACTTGGGGGTTAAAGGAGATAACCTTGAAATAAATAGTGG
>NC_028640.1:5640355-5673027 GCF_001406875.1 Solanum pennellii
CTTCTTGTTGTTTTGTGGAGTGCAGCAAGTGCACCAGTGATTTCGACTCGTCCGCAACTCTAGTCAGTCTTCAGCTCATCAGATTTCAGGGTGAGCTATTGTTCCTAGCTCGGACTTGATTCTCTCATTCACGTCTTGATGTCTTGAAGTTCGTACATGGACTATCGTTTTATTCTTTATTTTAGTTCTTAAATATTCTTAAACTTAGTAATTTGAGGATAGATGTTCTTGATGTGATGACTTCCAGATTTTTGGGGATAATAGTTGATAAACTTTAGAATGTTTATTTATTGGTTTTATTAATAAGATTTTGAGTCTTCCGCATTATGTTGGGGTTTAGATTTGTTGGTTCGCTCACATAGTAGGATAAGTGTGGGTGCCACTCGCGGCTCGTTTTGGGTCGTGACAATGGATGTTTTAGTTTGTTTAAACATAATTATCTCATTGGTACTGATACTCTTTGTGATAACTTATACAAACTGAATCTTGATAATTTATTTGCCGAAACACTTTTAACTCTATATCATAATGTTGGAACCAAACGAAGTTTGGTGATGAACTATCTGCTTTTTTGTGGCACAAACGTTTAAGTTACATATCTAATGAAAGATTGGAAAGATTAGTAAAAAATAAAACTCTTTTAAATTTGGATCTACAGGCCTTAACATTAGTGTAGATTGTATTAGAGGAAAACAAATAAGATACACAAAGAAAGAAGCCCAAGAAGCATACAACTTCTTGAAAGAATACACACTGATATATGTGGTCATTTTGATATTGCATCTTTCAGTAAAGAAAAATATTTTATCACTTTTATTAATGACTTTTCACGTTAAGAATATGTATATTTGTTACATGAAAAATCTCAAGAAATAATTTCCTTGGAGGTCTTTATTACTGAGGTAAAGACAACTAGATAGAAAGGTGAAAATAATCAGGTCAGATAGAGATGGTGAATATTATGGAAGATATGATAAAAATAGAAAACACTCAGTCCATTTGCTAAATTCCTCGTAAAGCATGTCATATGTCCTCAATACACAATGCCTGAAACACCACAACAAAAAAGTGTAGCAGAAAGGTAATCGTACATTAATAGACATGGTTAAAAGTATGTTAAGTAATTCATCTATTCCTCTTTCATTGTGATGTATGCTTTAAGGACTACCGTTTACTTACTAAATAGGGTTCCTAGTAAAGCAATCCCAAAGACTCCTTTTGAACAATGGACTGGTAGAAAACCTAGTTTAAGGCACCTGCATGTTTGGGGTTGCGCTACAGAAGTTAGAGTTTATGACCCACAAGAAAAAACTGGATTCAAGAACAATCAGTGATTTCTTCATTGGTTATCCAGAAAAATAAAAAGGGTATTTATTTTACTATCCTAATCCCAATACAAGAATAGTTGAAACTTGAAATGTTAGGTTCATTGAGAATGGTGAAGTTAATAGGAGTGAAGAACCACATAGAATGGAAATTAAAGAAGTTAGGGTGAGGGTTCCTCTACCTTTTACTTCTTTTAAAGATGTTGTTCCTAAAGTTGTTGTACGACCTAACAATCAACAAGAACAACAAATTGATGCTTCTGTTAGTCACAATGAAGCGATAATTAATGAAACTATAATAGATGTACCACAAGAAGTAGCATTAAAAAAATATCAAAGACAAAAGAGATGTACTATTTCTTATGACTATTTGGTATATTTACACGAGTCATAAATTGTCTTGGGAACTGATAATGATCCAGTTTCATTTTCACAAGCTATTGAAAGTAATAATTCTGATAGATGGATAAATTCTATGAAAGATGAGTTGAAATCTATGGAACCAAATGAATTATGGGACCTTGTTGAATTACTATAAGGTTGAAAAAGAGTAAGGTGTAAATGAGTCTTTAAGACCAAACGTGACTCAACTGGCAACATCAAACGTCACAAGGCCAGACTTGTTTCAAAAGGTTTCATTTTAAAAAAATGGCATCTACTATAAAGAAACATTTCTCCTGTCTCTAGAAAAGATTCACTCAGAATTATAATGGCTTTAGTAGTTCATTATGACTTAGAGCTATATCAAATGGATGTGAAAACAACCTTTCTAAATGGAAATTTGGAGGAAGAAGTTTATATGAATCAACCTGATGGGTTTTCTTGTAAAGGAAACAAAAACATGGTATGTAAACTTAAGAAGTCATTATACGGACTTAAACAAGCTTCCCGGCAATAGTATTTTAATTTAATGAAATTATTGTAACATTTGGATTTAAGAAAAACACTGTTGATCGAAGTATATATTTGAAAGTTAGTGGGAGTAAGTTTATTATGTTAGTCATGTACATTGATGACATCTTGTTTACTACTAATGATGTTGGTTTGTTGCACAATACCAAGAGATATCTATCTAACAATTTTGAAATGAAAGATATCGGAGAGACATCCTACGTGATTGGGAGAGAAATATTTTGAAATAGATCACAGGGATTATTAGGTTTTTCTTAGAAAACCTATATTAATAAAGTGTTACAGAGATTTAGAATGGAAAAATGCTCATCAAGTCCCGTTCCAATTCAGAAAGGAGATAAATTTAGTCTAAGTCAATTTCCAAAGAATGAATTGGAACGTAAGCAAATGAATTATATTTCTTATGCATTAATAGTTGGGAGTCTAATGTATGTCCAAACATGTACGACACCAGACATCAGTTTCTTTGTTGGAATTTTGGGTCGTTTTCAAAGTAATTCAGCAATAGATCACTGGAAAGTTGCGAAGAAAGTGTTGCGATACTTGCAAGGATCTGAATATCATATGCTCACTTATAGAGAAGATCTGATTATGTTGATTTGATTAGATACTCAGATTTAGATTATGTTGGTTGTGTGGATATACTCAGATTTAGATTATGTTGGTTGTGTGGATACAAGTAAATCCACATTTGGATATTTGTTTCAGTTAGCTGGAGGAGCAATATCATGAAAGAGTGTGAAGCAGTATGTTATAGCTGCATCCACTGTAGAAGTTGAGTTTATGGCATGCTTTGAGGACACAGTTCAGGCTAATTGGTTGCGGAACTTTATTTCAGGATTTGGACTAGTCGACAGTATTTCTAAGCTATTGAATATTTATTGTGATAATATTGTTGCAGTCTTGTTCTTTAAAAATTGATGGGTATTCTAAGGGTGCCAAACATATGGAAATGAAATACTTTTCAGTTAAGGAAAAAGTCCAGAAACATAAAGTGACAGTTGAACATATTAGCACCAAACTTATGATTGTTGATCCTTTGACGAAAGGATTACTGCCCAAAACATTTGTTGAACATATTGAAAGAATGGGCCTTATAGATGTCACGCCCCGAGCCTATACCCTGGACGTGGCCGGCACTCGAAGACCATTGTTGGCCCCAAGCTTACCCTTGGTTTGGTTTTTAACTCAGTGGAAGACTTAAATACTAAAGAAACAACTCAAAGAGAATATCTTTAAAATAATACTTGGCCAAATTGGCAACTCAAGTCTTATCGTTTACGAATGAGAAAAAAAGACTAAATAAACTAACTTTATCTATCTATGAAGACTCTAAAACAAAGAGGGATATTGGGACAGGACCCGCATTCATCTTAACAACTGAAAATAAGAAAAAAATAACAACTTGAATGATAAAGATGTTCTCCAAAATGAAAAAAGGCTCACCAACTGACTCTGAGCTGCTCACTGGATCAACGGTGTGCCAAATACTGATCCTAATTACCTGCGTCTTCATCATAATACGATGCAGGCCAACTGACATTAGTACATTGAATGTACGAGTATGTAAGGATGAGTGCTAAAACAACACAGGCTTGAAGGAGATTATGAAAGAAACACTTACCTTGTCTCTTATCAACTCATGAATACTTAACTAAACTCATTTTTATATTAAGCAATTTAAAATCAAGTGCATGATAAAGTTATTTAAAAACGTGATGTAAAATTTGTTGTATACAAAGATACAAAATAACTCTAAGATGTATGTAAAAATACAAAATAGTCTGATGTCAATTCATAATCATAATAAAAGACATTACATGCTTCCTCTCAACGTCTACTCGTGCAATGCATGAATGAAGTCTCATACCCTCATTCATACTAAGAGGAACCTCTTGAGGAACCATGCAACTAATACTGTGAGATTTTCTCTAACCGACAACCATCACTTAAGAGCTCCAATGATGATACAACGATCTACCTCACGCTACCAGTGCATCCTATACCCGGCCAAAGGTATAAGACCTGAACTGCCTAATGGATCCACTAGTAAACTGCGAAAAGGGTTCATCTAAAATGTATGAACCTTTTCTACCCATGGTGACTACATGGTTTATGGAGGCTGTGAGTTATCTGAACTCTCCCCCATATCGTTGTTCAATACTACTCCCAAAATATATATACTAGCTCTTATATTTTAAAACATATTGATTCTGTGATTAGAGATTAGTGCTCAAAACTTAGCTTTAAAACTCTCTTGGAAATCATAGTTTCCCTGTTTGCTTCATTTTATAAAGCTATAATTCTTTTCTGAAAACTAGCCCGAAGGCTCCTTGGAAAACTTAGCTTCCTTGTTCAAATGTGAAAATATTTCAATATCTCTTTGGGGATACTTAGCCCCCCTATACTTTTGAAGAACAGAACTTCAACTTAACTTTTTACTCTTTACTTTTTACTCTTTATTTAGCTTGAAACATGAGTTTTGAAATGACTCTTCGGGAATTACTTAGTTCCCTTATATTTCTTCAAAGGATGAACTTCAACTCTTTAGGGAAATACTTAGTTCCCTTATACTTCTTTGAAGGAACGACTTCAACTTTTACTCTTGCTTTAACTCGAGACTTGAGCCTTAAAACAAAGTTAAAACGTTTAAATTTAAGAAACTTTACTTTGTCTTATTTCTTACACTTTAGACTTAACTCTTTGCTTCTTAGACTTTGATCCTAACTTTCCTTGAACTGGTTTATGGATTCAAGGTTCATGATCTCATGATGTTTAGACGTGATCTAGAGTGTTGAAATCAACTAGGAATGAAGGGTACATCACTAAGGAAGTAGCACGAAAAGATAGGGAAAGAATAGGGTCTCCAGGGGGTCGGGGCGCTCTGAGAGGTGCGGAAAGCCAGAGCCTGACGGACAGAAGCTGTCCTCAGGCGCTCTGGCACGCGCGGCGCGCCAGATCCTGGCGGACAGACTTTGTCCTGAGGGGATTTGGAGGCGCGGCACCCCAGTGCCCACCAGACGGGTTTTTCCGACTTTCTTCTTCATTTTTTTCATCTCCAAACCTTCCAAAACTCCCATGGATTCCACCCCAATAACTTAGGATCCCTAATTAACTCTTTACCCAAAAGTTTAGACACAAAAAGAGTCCGGAAACAAGAACTAAAACTACTAGAGATTAACTACAAATCAACCAACAAGATTTCACAACGTTTCATCAAGAATTCCATGTTCATCATTCACTAATTCAAACTTAAGTGAACTGAAAAAATTTGGGTGTGGGTGAAAGGACCCATCACCGAACGATCTCACATACCTTTTTAGGGATCACCCCCGACGAAATCCACAAGTTATTCTTGACGAACTCGACGATCTGGGCTCCCTTTTTCCTTTCTTCTTCTCTTGCGTTCTTTCTCCAAAATCATAACCTTTCTCCAAAAGTATAAAACATACTAAGTTCAGTTTAGACCCTTAATAATAATAACCAAAATAATTTAATTAATTGGGTAAGAAAAACACGGAATTACCCTTTAAATTTTCGGATTGGACAATTCCTTAATCCAACAGCCCAACTTCCAAAGGGCATAACTGACTCATACAAGCTCGAAATTTCACAAACTTGGTGGAGTTGGAAAGATATTTTCAAGGGCTTTCCTACCATATAAAGAACTGATCCTAACTCCTCTTGAGCTAGAAGTTATGGCCGTTTGAAAATAAAACTCACTTTTTCAACTTAGTCAATTTTCCAGATTTTTCTTATTCTCACAAAAAATAAATAATTCCAGATTTTAACTTTTTTTCTAGTCGTTTCTAGTTGCGAGATGTTACAATAGATATCAATGAATGAATTTCTGTAAAGATTTTATCATGCTTATGCAATTGACACTTTGAGCTCAACATGTTTCCGTTATAATTTATTCTCTTGTATAAGTTATATTGAGAATGATGATGACATGTTTTGTTTTAGGTGAAGATATTCTAAGCATTATTGTGGACCCATTATGCATTTGAAAAGTTTTGTTGGGCAATAGGCTAATATTGTAGTGCATGAAAGGGACTATGTCAAAATAAGTTGTATACAACCGTCATGACTCATATTGGTTGATTTACTTAATAACAATGAATGATGTTGGATTTAACATTGTGCACATGACGATTTACATGCATATTAAACCGTTAAATTAAAGGTTGTGCGCCAAGTGGGAGAATGTAAATTTCTATGGCCCATTAATTATATTTTGGTTTAATAATAAATATAAGTTAAATATTAAATATATGTGAAGAAGTGGGAAAGTGGGAAAGTTACTTACATGTGTGGAAAAGTGGGAAAGTGGGAAGTTATTTAGTAACTTCCAACTACCCATTAAGTCTTTCACAACCCATTACCTCTTCCAACTACCCATGAAGTGGGGAGTTACTTGGTAGTTTTAAAACTACCCATTATCTCCACTACTCACCATGATGGAAGGTGGGAATGATATGAAAAACACTCTTATTTATAGGGTCTTCTCTCTTCCATAAAGTTATAGTCTTATCCATCAAAGTTATTTATAAAGTATAAGACAAGAGAGAGAAACAAATTCTGAAGAACCAAAAGAAAAGACTTCCGCTCAATCAAGTCAAGAGTTATAATGGCTGGTTCGGGTATGTATTCTTGACTGAAATTATCATAGTAATAGATATATGTGAAAATCATATAGTTCTACGATCCTGAATAATTGATAGGATTTCTGAATGTTTAGATTTTTTATGTTTCACAATCATTAAAATCCCTAACACTTTTTCCTTGTCCGATAAAAGTTATGTAGGAATAAGTTATGTCTCTTAAGGCATAAGTTTTATTGGAAGACTTGTTATGGTACGCAAGTATAAAATACTTATTTTTATTTCAGCTGGCTTTTTTGTTACTTGAACATGTTTGATCTCCCAAATTTGTAACAATTTGATCATTTCAATAGGGTCCTGCTGAGGAGGATATCGAAGTGGTTGGTTTTGATAAGCCTGCAAAAGATGTGATAAAGCGATTTTGTGAAGGATCTTGATGTTATACCTATTGTAGGAATGCCAGGACTTGGAAAGACCACACTGTCAAGAAAAATTTACCATGATTCTTACCTTGATTTTCATTTTTACAAGAGAATGTGGGTTTATATTGGGACATCGAAGAAACCAAAGGATATTGTTGTTGAGATTGTAAAAGAAGTCGCGCCAAGCAATAGTGAAGAACTAATTAAAGACAAGGATGAGGACCCATTAGCTCATATAATACGTGGTTTTCTTGTTCAAAGAGGTAAATATCTCATTGTCTTGGATGACGTGTGGGACTCACAAGTTGTAGATTTTGTCGAGAAAGCTTTCTCAAACAACAAATCCTAGCCCCGAGGGGACAGAATCATGTTGACAACTCGCCAACAACGTGTAGCTGAAGCTGTCAGCGCTCGTCCTCACAATCTGGAAAATTTGTCAAAAGGGGATAGTTGTAAGTTGTTGGAACAAAGATTTTTTGGCAAAACAAGGGAGTGTCCTATTAAGTTAAGAGGATATGGAAATGAGATTGTAGATAAATGTTGTGGCGTACCACTTGCTATAGTGGTGATTGCAGGAGCTTTGAGAGGTTGTCTGCGCGAAAGTGAATGGAAACTAGTAAAGAATAATGTGGGGAAGCACCTTATAAACAAAGATGACAGTAAAAGCTGCTTGAAATTTGTTAATGTGGGGAAGCACCTTATCTCCAATTTCTGGTTTTCTCTTTCTTCTTCACTCACAAGCAGATTTGTTTGCACATTATGGAACAACGAACATAACTCTCAGGAAGGAACTTCGACTGGAAATCAAGCTCCAATTCACGTTTCTGCAGATCTGACCAGTGTGTTTTATGTTCATCCATCTGAAAATGCCGGATCCACGAGTGTTCAGGTTCTGTTCGATGGATCTGGATATCGCTCATCCTTCGTGGATTATCTATAAAATATAATACAGGTTTCATCAATGGCTAGATTCAGATACCTTTCCTCAGTGGGAAAGGTGCGATGACATGGTGACATCTGGCTATTCAATGATCTCAGAGACAACCTGCAGTACGTAGACTATGCGAAAGAAATTCAGATTTTATGTGTTCCGCCCATTTGACACCTCTGAACAGTCAAAGTGATGCATATGCCTTCGAGTTGAAGGGGACGTTTATTATGCTCAAAAATGACCAAAGAATGAGGAGTTATAGTATTAGGACCGCTGCTTTGTAATTTTGTATTTTGCAATTAACTTTCTCACAAAAATAAAAATGTATTTGTAATTTTCTTGATAGGGGTGTAGCTACATGCTCTTTACGGTGTCCAATTCTTCGTCTAAATACAAATAAAATAATACATAAATAACTTATTTTGCACACCTTTAACACAGCAACATGTTTTAGCCTACTTGTTTAAGGAGCTTTGAAAGAGTCGATCCTTTAAGTGTTTGTGAGTTCAAATCTTGCTAACAACAACTTTAAGCCTCTTTTTCTTTCAAATTTTTTCATGAATATTGCAGTACTTATTTTCAAAAATTTCATGTATATTATGTAGTTAATTTTTAAAATTTTCTTGTGCACCTTTCATCGTTTTCCTCTTTTTTTCCATTTGTTTTAGTTCATTCGGATGTTTGGCATGCTCCCGTTGTTATACTAAATTCTCTAGGATTTATTTGATGTGTGAAAAATCTGAATCCTTCGGGAAATTCAAAGAGTTTCATACATGGTTAAAAGTATTGTTTTCACACCTCTATTTCCTATTTTCAATCTGATGGGGTGGAGAACATGTTAACCAAAATGCAAATATTATTGTCAACAAATGGGTGTTTTGGATCAAGTTTTGTGCAAATGGTTCTATTGAAAGATTTAAACCTCATTTAGTGGCTCAAGGTTTTTATGATTATAATTTTTTCCTTTCACTTTAAAATTATTATAGATATCGAGATTATTATATTTAAATTACAAAGGGCCAAGTAAGATAAGTTGTAGGAAACTTCAGCATATTAAAATACAAAAATATTGTGAATTTGATATATAGACTTGTCTCTCATTTTAAGAGTCAACTATTGCAAATATTGCTTCATTTTCAATTTTTCAACACAAGGAAAGAAAGAAGAAGCATCTACCATCTGCGAGGTGAATCGAATCCTTACTAACAAGGTGAAAGTTCGTTCTCGTAAGTTCTTTAGCTATCAGGAGCTTGTTTGATATCACATTAGATTTGAAGTTGAAGTTTTGTTTGAACATTTAATTTGATTTTTTTAAAATTACATTTCTTTGAATAAGCACGAAAACCCTCCGAATTGTAAAAATTATCAAATTTTGTAATGTCAAAATTTTTCCCTTTTCATATATGTGTTCTATACACAATCAACGTTTAAAAGTTTGAATCTCGAAATTTTTTTATCAAAGCAGGCCATCATCAAGATAACATATTTTTAAAAAATTTTACAAAACTAGTATATACATAATTCTTAGTAACGTTTTAGATAATATTTTATTCAAAAAAATTTGATAACAAAAAAGACAAAAATCTGACTGAGTAAATAGACATAAAACGTTATTGCCAGTAACGTTTTATAATTCATTGCTCTAAAGCACGTTTTACAGCTAAAACGTGACTCACAGTAACGTTTCTTTGAAATGGTTGAAAATTGAAATTCAATTTTGTACATATCTCATTCATTATTCAAATTTCCACTATTGAAATGGATAGATATATTTTGTACATGCCTTCAATTGAAAATATATATGATTTCTCTTTTCTTTTGCTTTTATATATAGACGATACCTTTTTAAACAAAAAAAAAACGTGAGGAAGACTTTAAACTAATTGGAGCTTGTCTTGTATCATTTCAATTTCAAAATTTGTGAATATAAAAGATCTTCTTCTAGCCAAGGTAACCATCCCTTCCAAATATTAGACCAATCGGTTTCTTATGATTATTAAATATTAGACTATCAATAAAGAAGTTATTGAATTAATATTGATGCAATAAGTAAGCAAGACAACTATTAAAAATAGGAATTAATTGATATCGTAGAAAATTCATCGTGTTAACTGCAAAACGTGTCTAGAGTAACAAAATATAAAACGTTACTGATAGTAACGTTTTATGTCTGTTTACTCTGTCAGATTTTGGTCTTTTAGTTATTGAATTTTTTTGAATAAAATTTTACCTAAAACGTTACTGAGAACTACATTTATACTAGTTTTATAAAATTTCAAAAGAAATGTATTATTTTGATAAATTAATTTTAATAATGACTTACTTTGGTCAAAAATTCCTAAGATAAGTGATGTGTTATTGTGATTGAGAAACTTGTTCAGTTGGATGTGTTCATTAATATTCATTGTGCCATACTCTTATTACAAACTTAAACTTGAATTGTACATATCAGTAAAGAGGACGATTCCCATATTCAAATCACCATTCAGCAGTAATACATATTACATGTTGATGTGACAATCTAACAAATATATCTGAAATGTGATATATATAATTTCAATTGCTAATATTTATGAAACTTGTGTGTATATAGGTAGAGATGGCGGCTACTTACGCTGCACTAACTTCTGTGTTGGGAACCATAGACAAGCTTTTACGGTCTAACTTATTAGTTGGCGTAGAAGAGGTTCATGATCAACAATTGGAGTCACTCGACAAGATGTTTGGCACTCTGCAAGTGTCTCTAATTGGCAAATGTGATGGCGGAGAACCAATTGTTAGCAAGGATTTGCAATAAGAATCAAAGATGTTGCACTTGATGCAGAAGATGAGGTTGAATCACTAATGAAACAACTTATAATTGATGATAAATGTTGTCGTGTGAAGCTTGATAAGGTGTCTCAACAGGTTATACAAGTAACTCATTCTGTTAGTGAAGAGTTGATCATCAACAATATTAATTGTCCAGAAAAAGCTGATGAAAATAGTGACGTTTCTCCACGATTAGATGATTCAATCCGTGAGAACGTTATGGAAGGATACAATGAAGAAAGAGAAAATATGGTTAAAAGACTTACCAAAGGATCAAAAAAGCTGCAAGTGGTTTCTGTTGTGGGGATGGCGGGCATAGGTAAGACAACTTTTACCAAAACTATATTATTCCATGACTGGAAGGAGGATTTTCCTATTCGTGGTTGGATTACTGTGTCTAAAAACTATGATTTAAGAAAATTGCTCCTACTCCTCCTTCATGATGTTATTAAAATGGGAGACGAGAATAATAATAAAATGAATATCGTACTACTAGCTGGTCACGTAAAGCAAGGTTTGCAGGGACGAAGGTATTTGATTGTTGTGGATGACATATGGAGCAATCAAGACTGGGATAGCATTTCACATTGGTTTCCAGATTGTGGTAACAGAAGTCGAATTTTGTTGACTTCTCGAGACAACAAGGTTGGTGAGTATGCTGCTAAAGATGGTTTGGTACTACTGATGCGTCCTCTGACACAAGATGAAAGTAGGAATCTGTTTTATCATAGGGCATTTGGGAAAAATTACACTATTCGAGGGGTCAGATATTGGTGAATTCGAAAAGGTTGGAGAAAAAGTTATAACAAATTGCAAAGGATTACCGCTAATGATTACTGCGGTTGCTGGTATACTCTCTAGCAAGAGTAAACTGGATGAGTGGATGAAAGTAGCTCAAAGTGTAAGCTCATTAGTAAATGATGATGCTTACAAACAATGCTTAAAAGTTGTTGCTTTGAGCTAAAACAATCTTCCTTCTCTTATGAAAGCTTGTTTTTTGCATTCGGAGTTTTCCCAAAAGCCCATGTCATTCCTGTGAACAAGTTGATTAGATTATGGATTGCAGAAGGACTCGTAAACCCAAATGGAGTTGAGGAATTCGAACAAGCAGCTTATCGTGTTTTACATGATCTTATTGGGAAAAGTGTAGTTATTGTTGACAAGCTATGTTTGGATGAGAAAATTAAGACTTGTAGGATTCATGATCTTTTTCATGATTTTTGCTTGAAGGAAGGTGAAAGCGAGAATATTTTGTGCGTTGTTGGTTCAGATTCCACCATTATTACCAAATTCCGTCAAGGTTGTAGGTGGATGTCAGTTCAATCAAAAATTGATTATGTTACTCCTATTGAAATACCCTCTCTTTACATATATGTTACTCATTTTAACAAAGAAGCTTTTTATTTCAAACTACTAAGAGTATTGGACTTGGAGGTACGTAGCTTCATAACACTCGGTGAAATTATTGGAGAGCTTGTATGTTTAAGGTATTTGTTTGTCATTGTTCATGACGAATTTGTGGATCTCCCAATTACCAATCTTTGGAATCTACACACACTCATTTTAGTTAATGCATATTATTTTCCACAAGTTATAACTTTTCCAAAAGAGATCTGGCAAATGTCACAATTAAGGCATCTTTATGCAAGTACCATTTCTCTATCTTCTCCTCGAGATCATAAGGTTCTCGTAAACTTACAGAGTATTTCTGGTTTGAGTCCTTGGTGTTGTACAAAGGAAATATTTGAAGAGATTAAGAAAGTGAAAAAATTGGCCTTTCGCGGAATGAAGGAGGAATATCCTACAGATCTTAAATGGATAGATAATCTTATATATTTGCAAGATCTCGAGTCACTAAGTATTGCAATTAGGCAAATGCTGTATACTACGGATAAAACCGGGTTTTTCAGTCTTACAAGTCCAGATTCTTTTCCACAAAAACTCAAGAAGTTGAAACTTAGCTACACATGTTTACCGTGGGAATACATGTCCGTGATCAGCAAGTTGCCTGAACTTGAGGTGCTCCAACCGAAGAGGGATTCCTTCCTTGGCAACGAGTGGAAAGTAACAGACCAGATTGGGTTCCAAAAGTTGAGGTTGTTGCTCCTAGATGATCTCAACCTTAGAAAATGGACAACCACCGCCGCCTCTCATGATCATTTCCCCAGCCTTGAGCGCGTAATTATCACAGATTGCAAATTATTAGAAGAGATTCCTCAAGGATTTTGTGATAGTAAGAAACTGGAGCTGATTGAGTTACACAAATGTGATCCTTCCTTGGTGGCTTTTGCTGAGAAGATCCAGGTTCAACACGAGGATTTGGGGAGGAACAAACTTAAAGTTACTGCCTTCGATACAGGTAAATATATTTATCTGTCAACATTCAGTAGTTAGTGTTGCAAACTGAATGCTCTATATAATACTGTTTTTTATTAGTTGTCATTTTTTCCTTTTCATTACTATGATTGATGAGTCGAGGTTTGTTCAGAAACAACCTCTCTACTTCCACAACGTCTGCATATACTCTCTACTGAGTTTCGTCATTTCATTTTACAAAGACGTTGGACGAAGAGTGGAATCGAATCCACGAGAGTGAGATGTCCAACTAGTACCAAGCTACAGCTAATCAATCATACAAGGAGTTGTCTTCCCTCCGTGTATCATGTAGTGGAGTTTGCTGAAATATAATACTTGTTTTGATTTTTAGTTATACAAGTTGTTGTTTCGATATGGTTGGTACCTATTGGATCGTATTGTGGTGTTTGCTTAACTAAAATATTTGTTTTTTGATTTTTACTTAAATAACTTGTTGTTACCTCTTGTGTTGTATTATGGTATTCATTTAAATATAATATTTGTTTGAGAAAATGATCAAAATAGTCCTTAATGTATGGACTTAGATTGATTTGGTCCCTCATATATGTAGCTAATGGAAAACGTCCTTATCAATTTAGTCTTTCACCCTAAAACCCTAACTACACAAAAAAATTCTGTCAAATAAAAAAAGATATGCAACTCACCTGACATACAAAAATTTTAAACAAAACCTCTGTTTTCTTGGCTCAATTCCAAAGAATGAAAACTCCGGCCTTTTCAACAACAAAAAACCCTTTTTCTTGTAAAATCAATTGATACAAGTTTTTTCCATTGTTGAACCATGTTAATCAAAAGAAACTCTAAGGAATTGAGCCCCTGTTATGGTAAGAATTCATTTTGCTTCTAGTCGAGCCAATCCAAGGGCCAGCGCCTATTTGATATTCAAAATTTATTGGGTTGTTAGTACTATTTTTCCAATCGTTTTATATAAGATTCGTTTTTTTCTTTTTGGTGATATGAAAATCTACTTTTTTTATTTTTATTATTGGCTTTTTTTGGTTGTGTATTCAAGAATATTTAGATGTTATGGTGTACAAAGTATACATGTTTAGTAACACCTAGAATGTGCTCTTAATCGGCTAAAATATGTAATTTTTTAACTGCAGATTTTGTGTTCGACGAGTCATTTTTTAGTATCAAAATTTATCATAAAGGATTGATAAAACATCAACCAGCCAAACAGTATGTTGGTGATATCATTGATTACTTTGATTATGTTGATTTGAAGAATCTCAATCTTACTTACTTAAAGAAGATGATCGAATTATGTGGTTATATTTATGATTCAATAGTATTTTGGCATAAATGTGAGAAGCTTGGTAACAAATGGAGATTAGTCTCTACGGAGGTTGAAGCGCATAACATAAAAAAAAGTTTATAAGTTCACGATAATCTCAAACTTTTTTTTTAAAAAAAAAAAGGTCGTTTATTGAAGTTTTATTAGCATAATCCCAAAGGGGGTGTTTTATTAGCAAAAAGATTATTTCTACAAAACAAAATGTTTCAATGCTAAGTTGATATTCTCCAAATATTAACGGACGCATCTTGAGTTTCGATTGCATCAAATTCTTCCGAATTTAGTATTTTTTATTCAATGTGAAACATAGAACTTATACACAAATTTCAAAAATGGTAACAACAAAATATATAGGATTTGAATACATAATTCAAAAAGTACAGTTAATTTAATATTAAAAATCTTAAAAGTCAAATCTATCGGATTTGAATCCATAGGAATGTCAAAAAAAATATATTAGTTTTAAAATTGAATAGTGGGAATGTTAAAAATTAAAGTTATCAAGTTTAAATCTTAAATCAACCCTTATCATAATGCATGTGTTCCGTCTGCATGAAAGGTCAGATCTTGAGGGTCAATTATGTAATTTTATGTGAATATAATAGCCTTTACATAGATATGTATCCAAAATCTAATTAAATATCTATAAATATTTGAATCGTGAACAAATTTCTAGTCTAGAATTAACAAGAAATTGATATAGAAATTCATAAACTTCAAATTCTTGGTCCGACTCTATCGAAGCAACGAAGGAGACAAATGACTAACTGTAAATTTATACAAATTATGATGCATGCACATTCATGAATCAAGGGTCACAACGGGTGTGATTTTGATCATACCATATCGAATTAGACTTTTTTATTTAACTCGCATTCTAAAAATTAGCTCAAGCTTTATCTAAGGAGCCCAAATTTTATTTATTCGCCGATATGGGATATTTTAACTTATATCCATGGACAATGGACAGAAAGAATTACAGCGTTAGCTTATTTTTAGAAATACTTATTTCTTTTAATTTAATTATCATATTTTCATATTTAAAGATTAATGATTCTTTTAGCTTCTCTTTTTCCTTTTCTTTTTTTAAACACTCTCTATAAATTTAAGATTTTTTTTGGAATAAAATTCAAATATTTTTATACTATCGACTATGAGTATTACTTAAATAAATTGGTTTGAGTACTACTTAAATAAATTGGAATACATATTAAGGTATATGGATCAAAGTCTATTTTCAATTAATTTTTGTATTATTGATAAGATGAACTAAGAAGAGAATAAAAAAAAACTAAGAAAGAGAAAAGTTGAAGCAATTGAAGCATCTATTCAAAAACTTTTTCATGTTAGAAAGAAGACTTAATAAATTATGATTAATGTTTTTTTTTAATGAATCAATTAATCTAGATTTTAAAAAGAAAAAAAAAAGTAAAAAGTTACCATTGACTGCAAAAAATCTACTCATCTTTGGCAATCAAGAAGAATCCTAAATAAACTCATATAATTAATTTAGAGTTCAAGTTATCATATAATACTTTTTTTATTATTATATCAATATTAATAATAAGTAATATATTTTAAAAAATAAATATTTCTAAAAATGAGCTGATGGTGTAATTTTTTTGTCCACTATTAGTGCATATAAATTAATCTGATTCATCACGAACCCGTTAAATTAAAAAAAAATAAAAAAAAAAGGAGAAAGAGGAAGAAGAAGAGAATCCAAACAAAATTTCAAATAAAAGACAGAAAAAAAATTGCATGCATTTTTGGCCTTTGCAAATGTGGCATAAATTACGGTTTCAAATTTCAACTGTTTTAACTTTCTGTTTCCTTTTTTTTTTTTAAATAATAATAAAATTAAATTAAATTAAATTAAATCCTCTCAAAATATGTATGGACCTGTTAATATAGCAATTTATTAAGCAAAGAAGTTTTTTTAAAAATTATTAGTCACGAGAAAATGTCAGATAACAAATTTAAACTTTTTTTCTTGCGTATTTTATGGAGTTTCAGATCCATAGTTTTTTTTTTTAATTAAAAAGCGTGACTTCTTCATCATCATCACTTACTATTAAAAAAAACTTTCTCTCAGTTTCCATTTTTAGGTATAAAATCTTTAAAATTTTATTCGAGTATCTGAATTTGCATTTTGATATAAAAAAAATGGAGAATAACAGAAAGAGGGGGAGAGAAACGTTGAATACGATTTACAAGAAGAAGAAACACCAAGTCATGATGATGAGGATGATGAATGAGGATGATAATTTTGATCAAATTAGGTATAAATGGGATAACGCTAAGGATTTTATGCGAACAGAGGAATTTCATCAAGACGATGAGTCAGGTACAAGTATAGGTCCAAATGCAGAAACAGGGGTTTTTGATTTTCCATGGATTAAAGGAAACAGAGACGTAAACTTCAAAGAAGAAATTGAGGAATGTTTGGATAGTACATTTTCAACCACCACCTCCTACAATTGTTACGATGATGAAATTCACATCGACACTATTACTATTACTACTACTCCATCGATTTTCAGTGATAGCACCATGTTCGATCAAAAGAAGTTGCTATTAGGATTGGATATTGATCTCGATTTCAACCTCAATCCCGATCTAATTGATCGATTTTTCACTGATACCGCACAATCGTCCTGTGACAATGATCACGTGAATAAAATTGAAGATCAACAATTGAAAATTGAAGTAAACGACGATACAAAACTTGTCGAACCCAAGGATAGAAGTTAATTAATTGGAGATAGCAAAAGTTAGCGACGAGTCTATTACCGTTGGAACAAATTACTTCGACTTGAGTTGGATTAGAAGCATGAAATATATATACATTTTCCCCGATAGCTAGCCGTCAAGCACCATGAAATGATGTACAACAAAACCCAACAAGTTCTTCTTCGATCTTGAATTTAAATTATGAAACCTTTGAAAAAAATGTAATATAATGATTAGATCCTTAATCGAAGGTTTTCGTTACATAAAAAGTGTACAAATTTGAGTTATTCAATCGAAATCTCATAAGAGAAGAAAGCTTTTAACGTGGGTCGGCGTATAGCCCGCTCCCTTCTATCTATGACGCATCGGATCAACTGAAAGAAATTCTTAGTAAGGAGAGAGATTCTCCACACAACTTTTTGGGTTTTAATATATTATTACTATAATAATATTCTTAATAATAAAAATTCATTCATTATTCTATGTGACTATTTATTTAGTGATAGAGTTTAAAAAGGAGTAAGTTATATGTAAAAATTACTGAAACTATCCTTTTAAATAATTGATTAGGAATATTTTACCTATCTTTTATTTTAAATTTGTGATAGAAAAGGTCTTAATAAAATAATAGTGATAATTAAAAAGAAAAACTATCGTATTTGGTCTTGTCAATTGTTCTTAATGAAATTCCATTGCCAAACAAGCAGACTGCATGATTCAAATTATTCGATAAAAATGTTCAAATTTATTTCTTTTTAACTTTTAATTATAATTAAGATAGATGAAAGTAGTATTGAGATCTAAAGTAAAAATAAGACTCGTCTCCGATGATATGGGCGATCTTAGTTTAAAAAATAATTCAAGTGAACAGGTAAAATTAGTTTAATTTATATTGATTGAGGTGAGTAGTGACGGCTCAAGCTAATTAGTGACTGAAATTTAAAAATAAACTAGAGGTCTAATTTTTAATTTATTTTTTTTTTATATCTGAGATTCAAAATTAATTCGTTCAAAAAAAACTTCAAATTCTTTTTATGATCTTAAACTAAACATTAATTTCAAACAAAATAGATTCGTGTATAAGAATTATTTTTGAGAAAATGAATTAATATAGACTTGAATAATAGACCTTATAAAAATCACCCTTATATTATTTTATATTACTTTAATAAAAATATCTCAGAAAAATATTTCACAATATTTTTATTTATTTTAAAAACTACTCCATATATTTTTATTATTATTATTAATTATATTAGATATTGAATAGTTACAGTAAAATCTGATTAATCTAAACATACTATATAAATTCTTTCATGAAAAATACTTTCTATCAATCAAAAAATAATTATACTGAAAATTTAAAATTGAAATTTCTGATTAATGAAATAACGACATTATTCACTCCAATACAATCTTATATATTTTCTATCTTTTATAATACTAAATGAAGAAATGACCAAATGCACCAACAAAGAAGGTTTTCATTTTTGTTTTCTCAAAGTACTCTTTCTTTATTATCTATTTATATAAATGAATTTATTTAATTAGATATTTTAAAAAATAATAATATCCTTTGAAATCATCTACATTTTTGGTTGATGATCTATTTGGAGTATTAAATAGATTAAATTATTTGTGTAATATCTTTATTTTTTAACAAAATTTATTTTTATATGCTCACTAAAAAACTTATTTCAACTAAATTTTGGACTTTTCTATCATTAACCTTACCATAATAATCATTTATTAATTAATTTGTCTTTTTTCACCCAATAATAGTAAGAATTTAAGATTTAAGTACAAAGTTTAATATTTAAGATTCTTAGCATTATATTTAATAGAATTGAAGTTGCGACAATAACTACAATAATGACGTAGATGGTGGAATTTAATTAGTATGATTTGAGGAAAAATAGAGTATACAAGCTAATTAGTAGCTTATAGCAAAAAAATAATTAGAAGGCCTAATTTTAATTATCTTTTTATATCTGAGATCTAAAGTTATTTTTTTAAATAAACTATATATATACAAATAATTTTTAATCTCGTGAGGTTAAAGATATCATGTGGAAGTTAAATTTAAAAATTGATTCAAAATAGAAACATTCTTTAATGTTTCGAAACAAACTAAAAAGAAAAGACAAACATATTTAAAAAATATAATATTTGTTTTTGTTTAATAAGGCTTATACTAATTTTATATCATTAAAAAGATTAGGCGTTTGAATTTGGAGGCCTACGACGTATGTCTTTTTTTAAAGCCATTGAGCCGTCCATAGAGGTGAATCTAGGATTTCAAGAAGACGGGTGCACCATTATAAGACACAATTTTGTCCCTCTAAGAAAAAAAGGCAACTACTTTAGGCTTTCAAATTTGAGGGGCCTCATATATTTTAGCAATAATAGATATGGATTTTTTCATAAGAAAAATATTAAATACGATTTTCAAAAAATATTATAGTAATAAAAAAAGTTATGAGAAGAAATTTAATATACCTAACTATGTCGCAAAAAAGATTAAATGCATTGATTATATGAATTATTTATTAAAAATAAATTATAAAAAAAGCCAATTATAAAAAATATATCAATTTAATTTTGTCTAAGACAATTTGTACATTTGAACCGCCGCTGACCCTTGACGTAAGATTAGATCTAAATATTATAATTGATTTTGCTAAAAGAATGGAAAAGAAGGAAGAAAAGAATGTGGATTTTTTCAGCTAAGAAGTTCAAAAACTACTTTATTTTTAATTTATGTGAAATAAAATGTTTGCAATGGAACCTACTTTTAGCTTCTTTTATTTTTTAAAAAAATAAAAAAGAAGTAAAAAAGCAGTGTTGCATTTTAATTGCTTTTTAAAACGTCAAAAACAAACATCCTTAGTGATTTTAATTATTATATTTTACGAATTATACAGTTAACATATTAAATTTTTATCTCGATCATGGATTTTGGTGACTATTTTTTATTACATCTAAATTCACCCCTAATTGTCCTTAGTGGTAGAAATAGTTGAGAATCCTTCGCTCTTAATTAGAAATTTTAAATTTAAATTTTAAAAATCAATATAAGAAATGTTGGGAGCATAATCTTTATAATAAGCTTTCTTCTATATGAATACCAAAACATTATATTTTTTTAACTTAATTTCAAATAGCAATCAAGTAAATTTGATCAATTTTTATTTGATATTATCGTGAATGTCTCCTCTTCATTAAGCATCTAGTGTATTTGTCTGTACTTCGTACTATTCTAAAAGAATATAGGATATGAATTAATACTAATTAATATTACGTATAATTTTATTTTAAAAACACCGTAATTATGATGGAATGTCTTCTCATGATTTTTTACATGATAAATAAATATGTTTTTGACTAAATAAATATGTGTGAGACATTAAGGCCGTATATGGAATGATTTATTGAAATTAATGTATAATATTAAGTTAAATATGAAATCGAAGAATAAAATAAAGAAGAAGACAAAAAAAATCTATTCAATTTTGATGAAGCTAATCTAAGAAATAATCTGATTTTATTTTGTACAAATAATCTAATATGATTTTAAGATGTAAAGAAAAAATTAGAATATTGAAATGTGAATCAATTTTAATTACCGGTTAACATGTGGAGGGAAAAAATAAGCATATTAATAAAATTATGTAATGATTAGTGAATTTAGATATTATTATTTTTTCTTATTTTATTATGGATATGACTCAAAATTTTTATTTAAGAATTCGAAAAATGAAAATATAAGTTTGTAAATAAGTCAACAAAACACTATTTCAATAAAGTAGTATATAATTCGGTCCCACCCTCACAAAAAAAAATACATAAATTCAATAATGAAATATAAATCATGGTGTGGATGTTTAATCATATTTAAAAAATAAAAATTAAATAAAATTTGAAGTTAAAATTATATTTGGTTATATTTCATAAAGAATATTAAAAATTTGAATGTACACACTTCAATACTATCCAATCGAAAAATAAAACACATTAATTTTTATTACATTAATTAAAATAATTAAGATCTCAATTTTCACGCGCACGAAGCAAATGCTTTGCTAGCCCTCCCTTTGAGCGGTCTCTAATTGAACTTTTTGAGTTTCAAATTTCTAAATTTAGTTATAAAATACTAAAAATTGTGGAGGTGAACATAGTTATAATATGGTAATCAAAAATTTCTTAGCATTTATAGTTTCTAACTAATTTATGGAAAGACATTTAAGAGTATACTTAGTTATATATACTTCTCTTTATGAAAAAATAACTAGGCATTAATGCTAAACTGATTTATAGAAAATAATTAGACATTAATTTCAAATAAGTTAGATTAGGCTACAAGAATTAATTTTTGAGAAAATGAATTGATATAGGCTTTAATAACATATCCTATAAAAACCACCCCTACATTCTTTCAAATTACTTTGATAAAAACATCTCATAAAAATATAAAATTACTTATATTTATTTAAAAAACGACTCTTATTTATTTTACTTTTTGTTATTTAATATTCAATATTAGATATGTGTATTATAATTTGATTAATCTGAATTCATATTATGTAAATCTCATTCATGAAAAACACTTTTAATTAAAAAAATCATATTACAAATTTAAAACTGAAACTTCTGATTGTAAAAATATAATTTATTCGCTTTTACTATTATTTGATAGTATTTACTATTTGTTTTATAATAATAAATGAAAAAAGGACCAAATGCATCAACAAAGACAACGGTGTAATAAATATAATTTTGTGGGGTTAGTGACAACTTGGCATCTCATATTCATCCACACAAATCACTAATTTATTTCCTATAAAAAATATTTTATTTTCATTTTTGTTTCTTAGAATAGTATTATTTTCTTTATTATCAATTTATTTATACAAATTTATTTAATTAGATATATATAAAAATTTAATAAAGAAAAAAATGTGTTTTATAATCATCCATATTTTTAGTTGATGATTTATTTGGAGTATTACATAAATTATATTATTTGTGTCATATTTTTATACAAAATAATTATTTTATGTTCCATTAATAAACTTACTTCAACCAAATTTGACTTTCCTGTTATTAAACTTACCAAAATAATTGATGAATGGATTAAATTATTTTGTTCCTTTTCACCCAATAATAGTAAGAATTAATATCAAAATCATAGAGTTCAATATTTAAGATTCTTAGCATTATATTCATTATAATTGAAGTTACAATAACTACATATGAATTTTATTAATATGATTTGAAAAGAGTAGAGTGTATATAAATATTACTATCATTATATTGAGGCAGAAAAATTATTTTTAAAAGATCAGTGTAGCAAATCCAAGCACAAAAAGTAAGAATATAGTGTAAAAAACATTGCAATTAACAAAAGAAGCAATGAAATTCGACAAGAAAAGAAAAAACAATAATATAATGCGAATTGCGATAGTCAACCGGTTATAATAGATATCAAAAGCAAAAACTATAATTATAAAATAACGACAAACATCAACAAATCTAAAATCTCGTGGAGAAAGCAAGATAAATCCATTCAATGTCATAACATTTAATTGTTATAAGATTATTAAAATTTTATTAATATTAAAAATATCATAATAAATATTTTTGTATTTTTATTATTAAAGAAATTTTAATAATAAAAATAATGATTTTCAATTTCTCATTTGTATTCGGATCGCATTTGCTCTTACCGACACCCTTATCTTTCTCTTCCTTGTATCTCTCTCTTTCTTTTGCATTCACCATAGCCAAATTCTTGCTTTTTTCAAGGCTGATTTTATGGTATGTTCAATCTCGTTTTCTCTTTTACTTGAACCCATTTTCTGTATTCTTTTTCTTGCCTGAAAAATCATCATTTGGGTTCACTTACAGTGGTGTAGTATAGAGTTAGAACCCATACATTTTACAGTTTTTTTTTTTAAAGGAAATTGAATTTTTCCTTCGTTTTCTCAAGTGGGTGTTGTTCAGTTTCTTGTATTTTTAAGGATAGGTTCAATTGAGTATTGATTTGGTATTGATATTTGTGTTGAAGGAGATCTGAGTTTTGCTGCTAATAAGCTGAGAAAGAAGGAAGTTTGATAGTCATTGTTCTGGTATGTTTACTTCGATCATTTTTTGTGTTTGGGGTTTTTGTTTTTGTTGTTCTTAGTTGCAAATTCGCCATCTGGGTTCAGTTTCAGTGGAGGAGTATAGTACAATAACTGAGACATTCTACAGCAATTTTGAGATTTGTTAAGGAAATTGAGTTTTTCTTTCGTTTTGCCAAGTGGGTCTTCTTCAGTTTCTTGTATTTTTACGGTTAGGTTCAATTGTATTGATAGTTGTGCTGAAGGAGATCTGAATTTTACTTCTAATAAGCTGAGATAAGGAAGGAATTTGCTACTGACTGTTCTGGGATGTTCAGTTCCTCTTCTGTTTACTTCGACCATTTTTGTGTGTGGGGTTTCTAGTTTTGTTGTTTTTAATTGCAAAATCACCATTTGGGTTCAGTTACAGTGGTTTTGTGTAGTATTATAAACAATACATTCTACAGCATTGTATAGATTTGTTGAGGAAATTGAGTTTTTCCTTCGTTTTCATAAGTGGGTGTTGTTCAGTTTCTTGTATTTTTACGGTTAGGTTCAATTGAGTATTGATTTGGTATTTGTATTTGTGCTGAAGGAGATCTGAGTTTTGCTTCTAATAAGCTGAGATAAGGAAGGAATTTGCTACCGACTGTTCTTCCTTTTTGAGGCTGAGTTCATGATATGTTCACTTCTCTTCTCTTTACTTCTTCCATCTCTTATTATTCTTTACTGCAAAATCATCAATTTGGGTTCACTTTCAGTGGTGTAGTGCAGTACTTCAATCAGTACATTGTATAGTAATTCATAGATTTATTAGCGGAATTGAGTTTTTCCTTCATTCCCCTAGCGGGTGTTCAATCTTTTTTAGGTTTTTCATTTGTTCAGTTGAGTACTGATTTGGTATTGACATTTGTGCTGAAGGTGATCTGAGGTTTTGCTGTTAATAAGCTGAGATAAGGAAGGAATTAAAGGGGGTTTAGTGATGAAGATGAAACTGAGGAAGCCGGTTTTGTTCTTGTTGCTAGTGACTGTTTTTGCCCCTATAGTCCTTTACACTGACACTCTTGGGACTTATTTTACTTCTCCTTCTTCATGTAAGTTCCTTAATTTATTCTCTGTAATTCTTAAAATGGGAATAGCCCATCAAGGATAATTTTTGATGTATTGGCATTCTATGATTATTTCTGCAGCAAGGACTGAGTTCATTGAAGATCTGTCCACCTTTGTAAGTCGGATTTGTGTTTTATCCACTTCATTGTTTAGTATGTGTTTGTTAAAGCATGAATATGTAATATTTTATTTACAATTCTGATTCCATGATGCAGACTTTTGGTGGTGACGTCCGACCTCTAAATGTGCTCCCTCAGGTATCAATCATAATTCTAGTCTGAGGATTTGTGTTTCCTCTTAGATTGAGCAACATTTGGTCACTGTGCTTAACTTTCCATGTCTACAAATACTAATAGGAGTCATCCACATCTCTCAAAGAACCACGGGGCGATGTATATTCAGAAATTTCAAGCCAAACCCTTTCTAATGCCTCAGACACTTTAGGCAGCGAGGATGCTCGGAAAACAAGACAACTAACTGAAGGTTTTTGTTCATTTATGTCTGTCTATATTTCGAACTTAGAGGTCTGGAATGGATGAAAACAACTTGATCAAGTTTCATGTTGCTTCTATAGTTTTTGAACTGTCTATCTCTAACATGTCATCTTTATTCAGCAGAATCATTGAAGCATCAAACTGCCACTGGAAGCAGCAATGATGGAGTAGAAGTGGCTATGAATGGAAATCACATAAGTCAGGTTACCGATAACTTGCACGAACCACAACAAACAGACAAAACTTCACCGAAACTTGTGTCAGCGGGGAAAGACGAAAGCATAGCAATGGAAACCAACTCAAAGAAAAAGACGAGTCCAACAGATCCTAACCAGACCTTGGATTCCACTAAAACTGTAACTACCTTGCATATTCTCTGCTTTTGCATGACTCATCTAAATTTCCAGTCTGCAGCTATTTGAATGTTTTATGGTGTTTGTTGTTCGTTGTCTCAAACTGTTTAGTTATCCCACATCAATTGAGGGATGTGGATTTGGTCTTTATATGTTCTTTGGTAATTTCTCACCTCATGAGCTAGTATTTGGAGTTAGGCCCAAGGTCCATTTCTTTACGTGGTATGAGTTTCAGACTCATCCCACTTTTTATTTACCTGATTATGGGGCGTCATATATGTTGTCCATGCTCTAGTTGACAAGCCTGGACGTGCAGGGGGTATTAAGTTGTTCCACATCTGTTGTAGTTGTCGATGTGAATTTTGTCTCCTTATAGCTTTTGGGGTTGAATTAGGCCTGATCCTCATTTCCTTGCACAAAAATTCATGCGTTAACATTGTGATATTGTAATCGTTTTCTTTACTGTCTTAATCTGAGGATCGATCTATAAGGTGCACACTGGCCCTTTTCTTGGGTGGCCATAGAATATTTTTTTGTTCTTGGTCTTTCACATGTCAACTTTTGGGCTCATAAATGCTTCAGTATCATGGGATTTTCTGTGTATCTTCTTTGCTTCTTCAGTACTATGTGAAATGCTGGGAGGATATAAAGATGATTTTCTCATCATCGTGGATTTACACCCGTGACCTATCTTGAAAATTTGCACATGAACCCTGGATGTCATTGAGTTAAAGGATAGTATATAGAATGGGGTTCTGTGGTGCATGTTATTTGCAATAATATTATGTTAATTGGCGGAACTAGTAATGGAACCAAAAGTTGGAATTCTAGAGAAGCACGATAGGGCATAACACTCTTAGGATTAGTAGAATTATGACTAAATGCATGTCCAAATTTTGCAAGTTTATACTCCATTAGACGAATGACAGTGAAATTAGACGGGAATTTTGTGCTTAGATATTGATAGATTAAGATGCAACACATTGAATTAAAATTGGATAGTCTGTATAAAAGAAGTAAAATAAGATGGCTAAAATAGGGGAATCCTCGTGGAGTGTTATGCGCCAAAAAACTTCTTACGTAAGTGAAAAACAAGTTGTATCAAACACTTGCGGGAGCAACAATATTGTATAGGAGTGAAGTTGGGCTGTTAAAGACCATTATATCTATCTTTTCCAACATATGCACAAGATGAATGGCATAAAAATGCATGTTAAGATGGATTAGAAGTTGTTGTTATTATACTTGCATTAAGTTTGGTGGTTGTCGCGGTGTTGTCAAAGGCGAAAAGCACTGAATTTGTGCTAAGGCTTTTAGTACAAAGCACAATTGAAGTATGAGCTTTTATAAGGGAAGGCTCAATGAGAGATGCTTTTATTCTGGTTAGAAAATCATATGTCCATATGGGATAAGTATGAGATTTGGATTATCAGTAATTTGCCAGACAGATTATTTAGTGGTGGAATACAATGGAGTTAAATAGAGAAGATTAGATGCACGGATTCATATAGCTGATCCTACTAATTTAATTTGTGATTGTGTGACAATGGGTAATCTGCTATATTTTGGAAAAGAATTGTATGGTTGTGCCGTTGTGTGGACTGCATATATTGGTTGATCTGCAATAATTATCTAGGAAACCAGAGATAAAAAATTGACCCTTCTACATGAATTGAACTTGCTTATGTTTGAATCGGTTTCTAGGAAACAAGACATGATCAACACACTGTTCAAACCAGTGGTAAAGTTGTATCTGGAGAGACAGCAAGGGGCAAAGATGAAGAGCGGAATGCGCAAATTGTCCCCCCTGATGCCCGTGTTCGCCAGCTCAAGGATCAGCTCATTAGGGCGAAGGTCTACCTTTCACTCTCGGCAACACGAAGCAATCCCCACTTCATTAGAGAACTCCGCTTGCGGATAAAGGAATCGCTGCGAGCACTTGGTGAGGCCACTAAGGATTCTGATCTGTCTAGAAGGTTAGTCTTATTTTTTAACAATTAGGTTCATCTTATTCCTGTCAAAGTGGCTTTGGAATGGTCCTGAGTCCTACCTTCCCCAGTGATTTTGCCATTTCATTGCATAGTGTCTACTAGCCTGATCCATTTGATTTATCTACCAATACATATGATTTCTTTTTATAGTGCCAATGAGAAGTTGAAGGCAATGGAGCAAACATTGGCCAAAGGGAAGCAAATTCAAGATGATTGTGCTACTATTGTAAAGAAGCTTCGTGCCATGCTTCACTCAGCAGAAGAGCAGCTCCGTGTCCACAAGAAGCAAACATTGTATTTAACACACTTAACTGCTAAGACACTTCCAAAGGGTCTTCATTGTCTTCCTTTACGCCTTTCAACAGAGTATTTCAAGTTAAATTCTTCCCAACAGCATTTTCCACATCAAGAGAATTTAGAAAATCCCAAGCTATACCACTATGCACTCTTCTCAGACAACATATTAGCCGCTGCTGTCGTCGTAAACTCAACTGTTTCCCATGCAAAGGTAAACGAGCTATTGTCAGAAACTCATCTTGTATATTGAGGTTGCATCTGGCTCAGAAATTCACTTTATCCTTTCCAACTCTTTTCCTATATGATTACATAGAAACATGTCCATCTGCATGTTTAAGTTTATAATATCTCAACCTTTATGTCTCTTCAGGGACATCCAATAACTTTGGAATATCTCAATCTTCATTTATAACTTTTTCTGTATATGGTGGCAGGATCCATCAAAGCACGTTTTCCATATAGTGACTGACAGGCTTAATTTTGCTGCAATGAGAATGTGGTTTTTGGCTAATCAACCAAAGTATGCTACAGTAGATGTTCAATGTGTTGAGGAATTCACCTGGCTAAATTCAAGTTATAGTCCAGTTCTGAAGCAATTGAATTCTCAGTCCATGATAGATTATTACTTCAGATCTCGTGCTGATTCTGATCCAAATGTGAAGTTTAGGAATCCAAAATACCTTTCAATCATGAATCATTTACGCTTTTACTTGCCGGAGATCTTCCCAAAGCTGGATAAGGTTCTCTTCTTGGATGATGATATTGTTGTGCAAAAGGATCTTGGCGGCCTTTGGTCACTTGATCTTAAGGGTAAGGTGATTGGTGTGGTTGAGACCTGTGGAGAAAGCTTTCATCGGTTTGACCGCTACCTCAACTTCTCAAATCCTCTGATCTCTGAAAATTTTGATCCTCGTGCTTGTGGTTGGGCATTTGGAATGAACATCATTGATCTAAATGAGTGGAGGCGGCAAAACATCACAGAGGTGTACCACTCATGGCAAAATCGGGTATGAAATGAATTCTTTTCACTTATTTATTTCAGGATTAGCATGTTCATTTAGCCATAATTTCACATGCTTTGCTTGGTCATGAAAGCCTGGAGGCTGGAGCAATATGGTCAATATTTCGTTAAGTATCATATCAGTTCCTCCCTTGGGGCGATTTCTCTTTTTTCCATTTAAAGGTCACTTTCACATTCAAGTTTTGTCCACACCCCAACCAAATCCCTGCCATGTCCTTTTTTTTTTTTGGATCAAGTAAAAGATTTCATTAATAGTAACAAGGCCAACTTGGCCGTATACAAGAACCGCCATATGTCTTGTCCTGCCCTGTTGCTCCAATGTTCCTCCAGTTAAACTCAACAATTGTATTGTAGCCTTTGTAAGTTTTCTGGATGACTATGGCTTGTCATGTCGATCTCGTTCTGTTACTAAAAATGTCAACATATACACTATACACCATCGATTTTCATGCATCATAAAGTTGTTCAAATAAGTCATGAAATTTTATCTGCACAGAATCATGAAAGACAACTTTGGAAGTTGGGGACCCTACCACCTGGTTTGATAACCTTTTGGAAGCGCACATATGCCCTTGACCGATCATGGCATGTCCTTGGACTTGGCTACAATCCAAATGTTAGCCAGAAGGACATCCAACGAGCAGCAGTCATACACTACAATGGAAACTTGAAACCATGGCTTGAAATAAGCATACCCAAGTTCCGGGACTACTGGTCAAAATTTGTTGACTATGATCAGACATTTTTGCGAGAGTGTAATATCAACAAATTGGGTGGTTCATGAAGTGTTCTCTGCACATATTTCTCCTAATTCCTGAAATACAGCGAGCAAGCATTTGTTTAGTTTACAGGTCCGTTCTTCCTGAATAAGTGTATGATTTTTGTTCTTGTTCTCTAAATCAGGGAGTTATTCAGGTATATATACATATATGTTGAGTGGAGTATTAGAGTGAACATTCTGTATTACCTTTATTCTTGACATCCATTATTGGATGACAGCATGAGTCCAGATTTATTGTAAATGATTAACCATAGCTATCCCTTTGAATTTTACTGCTGTTCTTTTTTGGATTGTTGTATATCAATGGCTGCTACTCTCGAGGGTGACCATGGATCTTCCATTACTCAGTTTATTACACTAATGTCTTCAGTGATGGTTCTTTTTGAATTCAAGTAAAAAGCATTGCAAGTGTGTTGTTTTCATATTACTTGCTTTATAGATAACTTAGCATGCATACATCATGCTTGGTACTATTGTAACAACCCTCATGAAATGCCATCCCTTAATTTCTAATGTCATGCTTTGGCTGTACTAATTTTACTTTTACTTTGATTCTTGTGATTATGGACCGCTCGTGGCAACTACGTGATTGTTGATACGTAGATATCTGATTGTACTTACTGAGTGCCTTCTATATTTGCATTTTGAAATTAGCAAGTACAGTTTAGATGTATATATTCATGTGCCTTAGTTATTTCCCCAACTGAACCGAGTTATTGCACTTGCTGCGTGCACTAACCAAGAGGGGCTATGGTAGGTATAGACTAATAAAGTGTGCGGAGAAGGGGAATGAGAAGTCACCTTGCTAGATGATCTATGTCGTATCCAGAGATGCAGCATTCAGGATACATTGAAAGTGCAGTATACACTGGTCTAGTTTAGTTTTATATATCTGTTACTATATTTCGTAATAATGGCAATGGGGTATGCAATGTGGCAAAAGGATCGAAATTTGTAGTTGCTGTTTGATTTTTGTTACTTGTAGTCAAAGGCGTATATAAGATTTAAACTTTATGAGTTCAATCTTTATGGTTCTGAACTCGTTTAAGCTGTCAATTGGATATCACATTCTCAGTTTTATTCCTTGTTTTTATTTCCAGAAAGTCATTTTCAGCTTGAAATGTACTTATATTCTTCTGTTTTTTCAATGTAGGAATGTCACATTTCTCATTAATCTGACTACTAATTAGATCTAACCCTCCCAATTATCATATGCTTGTGATTTAAAGAGTTGAAACAACCTCTCTGCCTCACGAAGGTAGGGGGTAAGGTTTGTGTGCGTCTTACCCTATTTGTTGGATTAACTACCCTCTCTCTCTTCCAAAATGCAAGATTTATGGTTGTGTTTGGTGTGGAGGAAAATATTTTTGAGTTTTTCATGCTCGCTTGGTCGAGATTTTTTTTGAACAGGAAAATAAGTTACTTAACAATGAGGAAAATGACTTTCATAGTAATAATGATAAAAACAAAAGTTTCAAAAGTAACATTCTACACTATTTGTGTTCTTTTTATCTTCCGACATACTTCATTTTCACCCTCACTTTCGTACCATTCACTTCTACCTCCTTATCCCGTTTCTCATAATATTTGTCTAGATAATTATATGCATATGTTGTTAGAATAATTGTTTTTGGTTATGTACCAAACCTCATTCCCGCCCCATTAATATACATGTATTAAGATAATTGTTTTTACTTATATACCGAATGTTAAAAAAAAAAAAAAGTAAGATATTCACTTTTTTAAATATTTCCATTCATACTGAACACATCCAATGTTACAAAACTTATCATACTTTTAAGTTTAAAAGTAACTATTGAATATCACTATAAATTTTTTTTTATCATTTAAAATTAGAGAAAGATCTATGTGTTTGCAACAAATTTTAAACATATGGAAAATAAACAAACTATACAAATAAAATATAAAGAAACATAATTTTATTGATTAAGATAACGGGTATAATTCTGTTGATCCCTTGATTCTACTCTCCAAGATTTATCCATAATTCGAGGGCCGTTAGTGGCGTATTTCTCGAACTATGATGATTCAGATTTGACCTCTCTATATGAATCATGCATCAATTTGTGGAGTATTCGAGATCTTGATCTCTATGTGGATTTTTCGAGATGCCTTTTAAGGGATTTAGTACCCTTTACATAGACATAAACTAGGGTTTAGGGTTGAGTAGCATACAAGAATCCTAATCTGAATTAAACACAATTTATAGAATCCCAACTCGAATTGAACGCATCTTTTAGAGTTCTACAAAATTTCAATGTCTACACTATGAAAGATCCATTATAAGTTGTCATGACTAATTATTTATAAAAATACACACAGATAATTTGCATATATATATATATATATATATATATATTAATTTGGTCAAGGAAAATAATTATTTAATGTACTTGGCTCTAAATTAAAGGAAATTTTTCCTTGATTAATTTTGCAACAATAATTAAAACTCCTTTTTTTGTTTGTAATAGAATCTTTTGCATGCACAACTTCCATTAGGATTTAAGAACAATGGGCATATTAACGGTCCTATTCTATTTTAACATTTGTTTGCTAATCATAAAATACAATAGTTTTTATATATTTCTTTAAATTTGTGTAGAAGTAATTTACAAAATCATGCATTTTTATTTTTTAATTTATAGTAAAAAAAGATGCAATCGATAATGATTATAGTAGAGTGATAAATATCTTTTCAATTTTTTTTTGGTTAGAAAGTTTGACCAGAATGATATTTTTCTATGTTGTTTTACTTTTTGAAATATTTTTATCCTTTTAACCAAAAAAAAAAATCAGTTTATTTTAAAATTAAAAAAATATTACAATTATTTTAATTTTCTAACTATTTAGCACTTTTTTTATTTTATTTTTAAATATAAGCCTCGTTTCTGATCTCAAATTATATTGTTATCTTTGTTATCGAGTGTTTTATCCTAATGTAAAATTATTAGATGTGAATATTTTCTTCCAAGAAAGTCAATAGTCAATACACCAAACACTTTTTTCAAGAAATTTGTTTCAATTATTAACAAAGTTACATCTTTGAATGAAATAATGCCAAACTCCCAATAGTCCAAATTTATATATATATA
>NC_028640.1:5673198-5685948 GCF_001406875.1 Solanum pennellii
TATATATATATATATATATATTACTCAGGTAATACACCTTTTCAATTAGTTGGAATAGGACAAATGAACTCTATTCATTTCTTTTTGTTTCTTTTATCTTT
Organism: Solanum pennellii; assembly: GCF_001406875.1. Lineage (NCBI taxonomy): Eukaryota > Viridiplantae > Streptophyta > Magnoliopsida > Solanales > Solanaceae > Solanum > Solanum pennellii. The sequence goes on from NC_028640.1 coordinate 5,673,300, forward strand.
AACTTCTTCCTCCTTTTTTTTTTTTGGCTAAAGTGAAATATAACAAGACTGATTTTTTGATGTTATTTTTTTGTATTATTTTATTTAATAAAATGGTACATTATTTTTTATTTTTTTTGTGAAAAAAGTGAGTTAAAGTTAAAGTGAAATCACCCTAGACATGCCAATAAAGTACTAAAAAATGTGTTATACCATGGGCCTCTTTGTTCCCCATCTTTGTCACATGCAAAATCTTTAATATTATTAGATGGACCCAAAAATAATTCAATCATTTTCTTTGTGTGTACTTATATTCATGTTTAAATTTACATCAAATTATATATATATATATATATATGAATACTTGGTGATCGTTTGATAACTAGAATATAATAAACAAAGATATAGGTTGGAATATCTTCACCTTTAATACATAATAGTTTATTTTATTATTTTGATTTAAAATTTATTTCCAGACTAACTAATACCCGTAAACAAATGTGAAGTACTAAAATCTCATATTTTATTTCAAAATTGTTATTCCTTATTTCACCAACGAAATGAACCCTCAAGATGGTGACAATTTCTTGGATTAGGTAATATATTAAAACATGACAATAATTTAAAATTCAAAACTTCAAATTCAAAATTGTGAACAATCTTTTTGGGTCTTTTCAATAGTCCAGCTTTTTTTTTAAAAAAAATAAAATAAAATCAGCCAAAGCCCTTCCTTCTAGCTTGTTCCTTTTTTTTTTTTTTATATATATTTATTTTGTACTTCATTTGGTCATTTCAATGTTTTATTGCTTTCCACATATAAAAATGTTTTGTTTTTTTTAACCAAAAAAAAAAAATAGTTTTGTTTTTCTCAAATTTGTTTTGACAATTTCTTTTATTGAGTTAAACATTTATCGGAATAGTCTTTTTATTTCGTAAAAGTAGAGTTAAAAAGTTTGAGTATATTCCACCTTCTAAAAATCACATTTATGAAATTATATTCACTGATAAAAATTGAGATAATCTTAAATTTTTGTTTCCTCGATAAAAAATTCTCTCCCCCACCCTAATAAAATGAAATCGGTCCTTAAGAAATAATGATCAAATTCTTTTATTAATACTTGCAAAAATAAAAATAAAATTAAGAATTGTGGTTCGAAAACTCTCACCCCTTTCCCCTAAAAAAGTCGCTATTAGTCCTTAAGAAATATGAGTATCATTTACTAGATCGTTATGAACAGACCCATAAAATTTAAAGTCAAATAAAATTTATAAATCATATTTTAAAAAAGTATTTTTCTAAAATTTATTATGATTTGAAATGAATTGACTCGTTAAATTAAATTTAAAATAATCCAATGATTATTGTAACAAGAATGAAGAAAGAGCTGAAATTTTTTAGGGGATTTGGACAAAAGGAAAAGTACAAAACAAAATAGTGGCGCAACACTAATAATGGACTAATTTGCGAGTTTTGACGTACCTGATAACGTTATTGTTTAGGTGATCATACTATTATGAATTAAATTATTAAATATTTTTTTATAAAAATAAAAATTATATAAAATAAACTTTTATAATCCAATCATTTTACAAATCACGCTAAAAATATGGACTATAACACAACCAGAAAGAAAGAGAACAAAGACACAGAGCCCAAAGAAAAATTAAAGAGTGAAGACTAAACAGTGAGCAGAAACTTTGACTGAAATATTGAGAGGGAGCGGGACAACCACAAATAAAGTTAAAATTTAAAATTTATAAATTTGATATTTTATATTATTAAAAAGTTTTTATTTGAATTTTTTTTATTATTACTCAATTAATTTAAATTCACACGAAGAAATTTCAATCTTCATATAAAAACACTATTCTATTAAAAACGATTTCATATGAGATGAATACTTACCTTACTAAAAATACATTATTCTTCTAAAGCTTCCACTAAAATATCTCAGTATAACATATTGACATAATACATAAAAATACGTTATATTTAATTTTATTTTATATTTATATAATCTAATTTTAAATGTGCGTGTATAAATAGATATTTTAAAATTTATATAAAATTATACAAGCATATGAATTTTATGTGACATAATACAGATAGGATAACACATAAGATTCAAATTCCCATGTAAGATATTAGGTGATATGCACATGTTTATTTATTTAATTTTATACAAATTTAACTGTTTATTTATGCATATCCAAAGTTAGATGACATATACACTAAGCTAATACCAAATTGAAGAGCTATCTTTATATGTTACTGTATGATTTATGCCTAAAACGTTTCGTCACTATCACTTTTTTCAAAGCTATTTCGATTGACTTAATAAGAAAAAAATTATTAAATATTTGTTTTCTATTATGTTTTATAACACCAAAAAATTATCGAGTTTGACCAAACTCACAAAGTAACAAAAACACAGCTAAAAAGCAAATTTCATACTCCTCCATTTAGAATTATTTGTCATGGTTTCTATTTTTAGAGTCAAAATATAAAAATTTTGACTAACATTTTAAGATGTATTTTTTCATCATATCAATATTCAAAAAATTGTAATGTATAGTATTTTTTATGTAATTTTAGCATATTGATTTTTTTTATTTAAAATATTAAATTAGTGTGATCTTATTTACTTTTAAAAATTAGTTAAATTATCTTTTGATAAGCGTAATATGACAACCAATTCGAACGGAGGGAGTAGCAGTTGTTGTTGAGTGTGAGTGTGTGTGAGAGAGACAGTAAAGAGTAAAGAAGGGGACTGACTGACCCCCCATTATTGAAAACTGGCGATACCCAACTTTTCTTTAACCCTTTATTTTGTATATCTTTTCCCCCTCTCTCCATCTGTAGTGGGTATAAGCTTTTTCAGTGAGATTGAATGAATTCCCATTTGGGTTTTGTATAATACATTCAATTTATTCACTTGTACAGTGAGTTTTACGAAAAGGGTCGTCGCCGGAAATGGGTATATTCGCCGGAGAGTCGTCGTCGTATTCAGGGAAGCTGAAGAAAGTAGCAAAAAAGATTCTTGTTCAGACTTGTGGGTCATTTCGTTGTGGATACCAAAACCCTCCTTCTGATGAACCTGATAACAACAATAACAACAACCCCTCTGTAAGTTCACTGAAATTCGTTTAGTTTTTTCTTTTTACTTTTTTGTTTCCCATCTGGTGTCGGTATCTCTAATGAGTTTTAAGCTAAATTTGGATTGAGGGAAGTCCCACATTTTAGCATTGAGGGTAGAATGTTTTTAAATTCGAACTCGAGATCTCTGATTAACGAATAAGTAGTACAATCCCATCACAGTTTTCCATCTGGTGTCGGGTAAAGTTTCACATTGAGGGTAAAATGTTACTCAAGACTCAAACTCGAAATTTATAATCAAGGATAAAGTAGTATTTTTCCATCAGAATTTCACATCAGTGTTTGGTAAAGCCCCACATTGAGGGTAAAATGTTAGTTAGGACTCGATCTTGAGATGTCTCGTTAAGGATAGAGTAGTACCATCTCATCACAGTTTCTCACCTGGTGTTTATTACCTGTAATGAGGCTCAGCTAAATCCAGATTGTGTCAAGTGCCATACCGAGGGTAAAATGTTACTCTCTCCGGCCTATTTTAAGTGACACTTTTCGAATTTCGAGATTCAAACAAGTTTATATTTGACCGTAAGTTGTTCATAGATATTTTAAATATTTTGAATTATCAATTATTATGACTTATAGTATTTTTCTTTTACGTAGTTTACAAATATATAAATTTCATTTCAACAAAATTGAAGATTCCGTGTGCATATTTTCGGTCAAACTTAAATTGTTCGTGTCTCGAAAAATGAAAAATTTCACATAAATTGGGACTGAGGGAGTAAATAAGATTCGGACTCAAGATGTTTAGTTAAGGATAAAGTAGTACCATCTCATTACAGTTTGCCACTCGGTATTTGGTACTTGCATTGAGGCTCAGCTTAATCCGGATTGTTGAAAGGTTAAGTATGAAGTAGTACTTAGTACTTACAATCCCATCACAATTCTTATTGATGGAATTAGTTTAGTTTTGAGCTTTTTTTCCCTAAAATTTCATGCATTTGATGATTTGTTATGTGCAGGAGTTTCCATATCCGGTGAATAATCTCGAGCTGTTGAATCATACTTCTGTAATTAAATCCTCACGATTAGATTCTACTACTAACACACCTTCTAACAAGGTACCTTCTTCTCTGCATCTTCAATTTTTTGTCATTGGTTTGCTGTGAATTACAAATTGTTCTTGCTTTTGGATTGTGATTTCAGTAAAATTAGCTGGTTTAAGCTAGCCTTGCTGTCCTTTTGTGATAAAGAATTGGACTTTGGACCTAACTCAACAATGCATTATCATATCCCTGATTAAATTTCTATGAAGTAAAGATTGTAACATGAGGTGAGGATTAACCATCTCATCTTTAAAGAACCGATATGGGAGCTCAACATTTCTTTTCATATCCCAGATAAATTTGGAAGTAAAGATTGTAGTTGGCTAGCATTCTCTTAGATTTCTTGAAATTCTTGTTTCCTTGATTAGTTTTAGCCTTATAAATGAATAAATGCTCAGTGTTCTCAATGAATTCCCAACCTGAGAGAATCAAAAGTTGTGAATGCTTATGCTGCATTGTGATAGGTAAAAGTTTTTTGCCCGCGGAATTTTCAGATCCAATCTTTACACTCCCATTTACCTTTCCCAGGTCAAAATTTTGGAAAGCCTCTATTGTTTCTTATTAACTATAGTGCAGATAATATTAAGCGTAGTAATAAGCCAAAAAAAAAGAAGAGCTAAACTATAGAAAATTAGAGACTGAATAACTCAATTTTCATTGACTACATCCGTCAAGAAGAATCTGTCGCGTCTCTGGTGCAGTTCAGTATGATATTTTACTTCTAGATGTTTAACTCAACTACTCCCTTCTTGACAACTGGGAAAGAAAATATTAAATATGAAAGCAAACCTGGGGGGTGGGGGGGAGGGGCACTCTTAAGATTGTCTTGTGCTATGTTTTTTCCTTGTTTGATGAATGAGTAGTTATTCTGTGCCATCTGATTAAACATTCTAAAAAGGATTCTTCTTGCAGGACAAAACACATTTAAGTCTTTTCCTTTAAGAGATTATATCTGGAATTTCCTTTTTATTTTTATTTCTTTTTTTTGTGTTTAAGAGCTGGTCTGTTTCTTTTTGGCATCTGTATGTCCAATGTTGCTTATGTACAAAGAACCTACAAAGTCCTGCATGAGAATGTTATTATGTATATTAGTCTCTTTCCGTTGGTTTTCCATTTGCAATTTAGAAAACTCATGCTTCTCTTTCTATTGTCTGGCAGAACTTTTGTCCAATATGTCTGGATTCATTGAGCTATAGCTGCGACAGCAGCCCAGGACAGGCTATATTCACAGCACAGTGCTCTCATGCTTTTCACTTCGCTTGCATATCATCCAACATCCGCCATGGCAATGTTACTTGCCCTGTTTGCCGTGCACATTGGACCCAGCTACCTCGGACATTGAAGATGCATTATTCTCCTCACAGCAATCGCGCTGATCCCATTCTCCAGATTCTTGATGAATCAATTGCTACTTCTCGGGTACATAGACGTTCCTTTTTACGTTCTGCTCGCTATGATGATGATGATCCAGTCGAGCCTGACCGTACATCAAATATTCACCGTTTGCATCTATCTTTATCACCTGTTCCTCACAGTACTTCTGTGTTTGATCCGTGCTCAAATCCAAAGTCTAGCTTTAGTTCATGCCATTATCCTCAGCATTGTTTAGAATCTTCACAATCAGCAGCGCAGCATTTTGTAGAAACTGGGCAGTCTCCTCTGGTTTGCAGCTCCTCTAGTAGTGCTTATCTTTGCTTGAAATTGGCACATCAGCCAGCCACTGACTTAGTCTTAGTGGCAAGCCCCAACGGACCTCACCTAAGGCTTATGAAACAAGCCATGGCATTTGTGGTATTTTCATTGCGGCCTATAGACCGTTTGGCTATTGTTACCTACTCTTCTGCCGCAGCACGTATCTTCCCTCTCAAGTGTATGACCTCTTACGGGAAGCGCACAGCACTTCAAGTTATTGACAGACTGTTTTATATGGGCCAAGCTGATCCAGTAGAAGGACTCAAGAAAGGAGTAAAGATATTAAGAGAACGCAGCCACCAAAATACTCATTCTTTTATTCTACATCTTTCTGACAATCCAACAAGATCTTTCCATGGGTTTCACTTGGAACTTCCCATCACAATCCATAAGTTTCATGTGGGATTTGGATTTGGTACTTCAAATGGATTCGTCATGCACGAGTTTGAGAGATTTCTTGCTAAAATACTATGTGGTGCAGTTAGAGATATTGCATTGATGATTGGAGAGGACACAAGGATCGTGAGGCTTGGAGAATTGCGAGGGGGTGAGGAGAGGAGAATTCCATTGCTTTTGGAAGATTTGGACAAAGTTCGCGTGGTATATACCTACATTGATTGCATGATGGATGATTCTGTTAGAACAGGTGAAGTTGTAGTCGGAGTTGGTGACAGGAAAGAACTGACGGATACTATTGACATTGTTGAGAACACTGGTGGAAGAAGTAGCAGCGTTGAGGGCTGGGAATATCATGATCCATTCATGGCTAGACGATGGGCTAAGCGTTTACATGGCTACCGGATATGATGCTCATGTCCTTGATCCCATGAGGCTGATCTATTAATTGAACAAACATTTTTTAGATTCTGCATTATAGGTGTGTGATCTTGTGAAATACATGAAGATAGTTTCTTGTATATCTGTGTTCCCAATTTTTGTATTAAAGAATCTGATATGATTGATTGAACTGTTATGAAGTGCTTATAATATTTTACAAGGTACTTATTGTGAGGATTCATCATAAATAGACTAATTCGTTATTGTTAGTTTATCGCAACCTTTCACCTTTATTTCGCTTGAGACTAACAATATGAACAATATTACTCACCATTTAAGCATTTACCTAGTGATCCAGTGGTCAGTGAAAAATGAAAAGAATTATGAAGTTTAATGTTACCTTAGAAGAAATACATCCCTAATGGTCAATAACATGCATGGACTATGGAGAAATACGAGTTCTCAAGTTCAACAACAACAACAAAAATATATTATGTGATTTTCCGAGTCTTAATAGATAGAATTAGTTACACGATACTTATACGGGTGGAATGACTTAGGTGTACCATGTTCAAGTTAATAACAAAATTTCGTCTACTCAAATGTTGATGGATAAGGTTACCTAATATATATTTGATTAGAACACTACTACGCATATTACCTGTGCTTCGCACAGGATTGAACTATGTTATTAAGTTCACATTGATCATTCGGGAATATTCGGATTTTCAATATATACACTACATTGTCAAGATCATTTTATCTTAAGACAATCCAAAATCTTAAAAGTGCTATATTTTTTTTTTTTGATTGTTTCATACAAAAATTGTGAGTCATAGAGTTATATTAATTATAAGAAAGAAGTCTAAGAAATCTCCATGGAAATAGTTGGTCAGAAATGATGAAATTTTCTAGATTCCAGAACTTATAATGAACAACATCAGACGTTAAAGAAGAGACCAAAAAGCCTCGAACAACAACACTCCCAAGTAAAGTGAAACATCACGTCCATACAAGAACATAATTAAATAATTCAAATGGAGGAATTCGAGTTCCTTTCTTATGACCCTAAAATTGTTAGTATCATAAATGTTTTTCCTCATCATCTCAGAATAGTCATTACTATTGCTTATGTTTCATATCACCAACCCAACTTGTTTGGAATTGAACCATAGTTATTGTTATGGTTATAATGTAATTATCAACCAAGCAGTAAGCGACATCATTCATAATTGGATATTCTAAACCAAATTTTTTATACATAACATATTAAAATCTCAAAGCATAATTTTTTGAGTGCTTGAACTCACAAATATCCACAAATAAATAATAAAGACAACCTCACTTTCCTACTAATCAAGAAGAAAAACGCATGTTGCTTAACATATTTTTCAAAAAGATAGTCTTATCGGTATATATCCAAGTTTACAGTTCACAAATTTAATGGAAAGAAGCCAAAAGAAAGAGTTATTACTTCTTTATCAAAAAAGCAAAAAAAAAACTTTATCAAAAAAAAGAGTTATCACTACGGCAAAAATAATCTTTAGCGACAATTATAAATGTCCATAGAAAAAGTCCATAGCAACATTGAATGTAATGACAATTAACTAATGTAGGTAAATGCTCTAGCACTCTTCGTTACCGTGAATATTCATTGCCGATAAAAAATATCTTTGTGTTAGCATATTTTGGACATTTATTTGTTTCAAGAAAATTTGATGGCTAAAAAGAAGAAACGAAGAAATATGACAAATTAGTTAACTTGCGCTAAAAAAAAGTGAACTAATTGTCTCTATACTAATATTCTAGGAAGGATGAAATAACATATAAAATGTTTGTAACTAAGAATGGACAGTCAAAATAATATACTAACTGTGGCAAAGAAGAGAGTAATCTGTTTGGTTCTTTTAATAAACTTCAACATTGATTGCGTATTAGTTATCACATATTTCTTGTTCTGTGCTACCAAATATGGCACAACCCCACAAGAAATTTTCCCAAAAAAATATACTAATAAAACTATAGAGAGAGACAAAATAGGAGATAAATTTTCAATCATCCTCACTGAAATTTTTAACTGAGTTGAAAAAACCATCAAAATAGAAAAAAGAAATTGCAATAGATACATGAATTACTATGACTTACAGTAAAAGATTAAGCTTCATTAGATATGAGGAAGAAAACTTTGAGGAATGAAGCACACTCCATAAGAAGCTTAATTAATGTATTTATATTCAACTCCCCTAAAGCGAAAAAAACCTACAAATAATAGTGGCAGAAAAAAATACTTTTGTTATTAAAGAACCAAATATAATGAATTGAACCATTTCAGCAGTTTTGTAAGTTGTGGATTGAGAGGTGCAAGAGTAGTAATGCCACATTGCAATTAAAATCATCTTTCTATGTTTATAAGAAGAAATATGTAGGAAGGGAAGAAATAGAAGATCGAATATTAATCATCCTAGCTGAAACTTTTAACAGAGTTAAAAAAGATCACCAAAATAGTAAAAAGAAATTGTCATAATTACATTAATAACTATGACTTACAGTAAATATTAATATCCATGCAATTGGAAGAAGAAAACTGTAAGGAATGAAACAAGCTTCATAAGAAGCATAATTAATGTATTTGAATTCTTATCCTATAACGAAAAAAACCCTACAAATAATAGTGGCAAAGAATCCCTCTATTTATATTAAACAAACTGTAGGTCACAACTCTTTGAAAAAATTACAACCCATTAGAAAGGTCACAACCTTACATAAAAGTCATAACTTTTCATAAAAGTCGCAACTCTTCATAAAAGTCGTAACTCTTCCTAAAGGTCACAACTTTTCATAAAAATCACAATTTTTCATAAAATGGGAACATTAGTTTTGATAATAAATAAATTTAAAGGAGAATCCTTATTTGTGGTGACGCCACACAGACGGGCCTACGATTCTCTTACAATATATATATATATAAATATATATACGATTGTTTGCATTCAAATTTCACCATAGACAAAATAACAAAGAAATTCTCATAAATCTTATTATTTGCTTTTAAATTTCATCATAGACAAAATAACTAAGAAATTCTCATAAATCCTATTCTTTGCATTTAAATTTCACCATAGACAAAATAACTAAGGAATTCTCATGTATCTTATATTTGATGATCAAAGTTATTCAATACTCATTAATAATGAAGATGCAAATATTTTATCAATTAATCGAAATACGTGAAGGGGCTTTGGTGTAAAAAAAAAATAAAATCAATTCTTGGTTACACAATTTAAAGATGAGGAACCGCCGGGTAATAAACTCCATATCACATCACTGTGTACCGAATCATTTCAATCTTGACTTTGGGGTTGGCGAAAACCCCAAAATTTTCTACTTACCCTTTGAATCTGCATTCAATTCTATGAGAATTGCTCAATCGATACAGTAAAACTTGTTGAAATTCGATTACAGAAGCAAAAGGTGTTGATTCAATGTTTCCCAGATTGATTCAATCGCAAGAAGATGAATTTATTCATGGGTGTGATGTTAATGTCGGGATTCATCATCGTAATAGGGTTAATGGAGACCCTTGTCTTGTGTTAACTTCAGATCCCAAACCTCGTCTTCGATGGACTGCTGATCTTCATGAACGATTCATTGATGCTGTTACTCAACTTGGCGGACCCAGTAGTTAGTATTTTCTGTTTTCTCATTTGCCCCTCTTATCAAGTTTCTGTTTTTTTTTTTGTTGTTGAACTTTTCAAGAATGTTGAGGATTTTTATGATGTTGATGTATTGTGCTAATGTTTAGCATTTAGATGCTTGTTTTGTTTCTTGTTTGGCTGACAAAATGAGGTAGCGCACTATTGGTTTGCCAACTGTTATGTAGATTTTGGAAGGTTAGCATTTGCATCTATGGAGGCCTGAGACCTTTTGAGCTCACACCTTTTTTGCTCTCCCTTGGTACTTCGAACACATAAACTTAAAGTTGGTGATGAAAAGAATGCTTATTGTCTGAGTGACCCCGAGGCTTGAGACTTGAAACTTATTCTTACAGCTAAGATGAGGAGTGAGACTTTTTGTGCTCCCACCTTTTTTGTTTCATTCGTGACTCAAACCCACAAACTTAAGGTTGGTGATGTAGAAAATGTTTAACGTCTGAGCTACCCCGAGGCTTTTGAGACCTGAAAGTTATTCTAACAGCTAAGATGAGGCTTTAGACTTTTTGAGCTACCACCTTTTTTGTATCCTTAGTGTCTCAAACCCACTAATGTAAGGTTGAAGGTGGAGAGAGCGTTTACTTTTTGAGCAACCTCGAGGCTTTTGAAACTTAATAGTTGTTAAATATTACAGCTAAGATGAGTTTTGACTGGACTGAAGCGTTCTGCAAGAATCGGAAAAAAGTTAAGTAAAACTCCAATCTCAATTACCATAGTTAAATTGCAAAAGCATTCCAGTCTGGAGGCTGCTTTGAAGTGAAAAAGAATAACATTGGGGGTGTTTAAAGGGAAAACTACTGGGCTTGCAAAGAATCAATCTTCTTTTTCATCTGCCCTTTTTTCTGTTTACCCCTTCTTTTGGTTTTTGAACTTTTTAGAATGTTGAGGATCTATAAGTTATGTATTGTGTTACATTTGGCATTAGTACTTGTTTATTTGTTTTTTGTATTGACTGAGAAAATGAGAAAGTTTACTATTGGTTCGCCAACTGTTGTGTAGATTTTCGAATGGCTAGCATTTTTATCTATGGAGGGTAAAGATGAGTCAGATAAAACTTACGGCTAAGATGAGTTTTAACCAGAAAAAAACATTTTAGGTGCAATCTACTCATTAGATCTATCCACTTCAATCCTCTTCAAACTCCATACCGAACCCCATTACCATAGTTAAACTACTACAGGTTTGAATCAAGCAGAAGGTTAGAGGGATGGGCCCATTATCCAATGAGTTTCGAGCTGTGTGCCAAGGGCACTTAGGAGTTAGGATTTCTTGGTTATAAGAAAATACCATAGTTAAATTGCTTAAACATTTCCATTTAGCCTACCAAAACCTTACCTGATGGACTAATGGGTGTGCAAGTTGGAAATTAAGAGGCTTCATTAAAAATAATTTACAAATTGAAATCAGTCTAGTGTCATACCTAACAGCCTTTATCCTGGAGAAAAAGAAGAATTACGCTAGGGCGTGAAAAAGAAAACTATTGAACTAGCAAAAAATCGTTAAAAATGTTGTGAGAAATAAAAAGATGGAGACTTTATTAATTAAAGATATATTCAGTTTATTAGTCCTTATTTGGGTGAGTTTGGAATTTGGGAATGAAACCATCTATACCCATAACCCAAAAAGTTAATTTTTTAGGGAAGATTCATGAATAGTGTTAACTGGATAAGCTTGTAATCTGGAAAAATGGGTTCATATCGTGGAAGAGAAGGTAATGGCTTAAGTTGGAGAAGAGTTGAAAAAAGCTGAATTTGGTGCTAGTTTGTTACCATTGGTACCAACTGAACTGTTGCTGGTGTACTGCAGTTCTTTTAAGTCTCTGCCTTTACCCTTTCTTTCCCTGCCTTGAGCAAGCACTATATTATGCTGGCAACAGAACATAATTTTCAAGTACCAATATGCAATCAAGACAATATAGGCAGGTGCTGTCTGACATGTGTATATCAGGTAAAAGGAAGATATAATTATCGGGGAAAGAACTTAGATATGTAGAGACCTTCCTATTCATTCAAATTGTTGTGATAACATAACTGCTTTCCCTTTTTAGTTGTGCTTGGCTAAAAAATAACCTTTTATCTCACTCTGGATGGCAAGTGCTTAGTTTTATTAATTAGCCTAAGTTAGTGCCACCATTACCTCTTTAAAAAAGGTCCCCTATAATTAATTCTTGTTAGCCACATCATATAGGGATCATCAAATCAATAGCAATGTTTACTTCAATACAAGGTTCCACTCTTTTTTGGTTGAAGTGGCAATATATCTTGCTGGATGATTTGTATTACGTGTTGGTG
>NC_028640.1:5686261-5704603 GCF_001406875.1 Solanum pennellii
GTGGGGGTGGGGGGTGGGGTGGGGAGATCTGTAGTACTTGTCGGTGTTAATATAATGGTTGCATAGTTGATATCTGCATTAAAGTCTTTAGTTTAGCTGGAACACCTGCTTTTCTCATGGATATGCTGTCAATATCACTTGCAGAAGCTACTCCAAAGGCAATAATGCGGACAATGGGAGTCAAGGGACTGACTCTCTTCCACCTAAAGAGCCACCTTCAGGTCTGTCAGAATACATTAGATTTTTTTCTTATTTGCCTCACAAGCCCACCCCACATCCTTCACTTAAGTCCCAGATGTAAAGAGGAGGAAGTGGGCGGTGGAGCAAAACATGTATGTTTTCTAATGAGCTTAAAATCAAATGTTTTTTGATCAATTTTTAACTATGATGTTGTTTGTTCACTGCAGAAATACCGACTAGGTAAGCAATCTCAGAAAGATCTTGATGAAGCTTCAAAAGATGGTAGGTATAGTTGACCCCTGTTTTCCTATAACTGGAAACGTGGTTGCTCCTATAGTTTCACAAGTCTCTTGGCAGTTGGCATATAACCTTCACCATTTCAAAAAGGAAAAGAAAAATAAGTCTCTTAGCATATATTGTTAATTAAGCTTCAAAACTGGCCTAGTGGCTGTCTGGCTGAGATATATATCTTTCGATGCCTCAGGGTTGATGCAAACAGCTTGCTCTTCTGTTATTTCTGGTTATACCTTTAGTCTTTCTTCTTCTTCTTCTTTTCTTTTTTTTTTTTTTTTTACATGAAAGGAATAATTAAGGAACAATGGTGTACTGATTTGGAATGTAGAATCCAGCAACTCTGTTTACCCCCTCATTTCTTCTTTAAATAAGCCAAAAAGATGAAAAATGGAAAATGCAGGAAGAATATCATAAACTTGGGCAGTGATGTGTGAAGCTTACAGAATAAGTGAATAACCAAGAAGACACTAATTTTGTTTATGTGTGAGATCAGATCAGTGCAGGAAAGGCTATAGGAAGACACTCTTTTTTGAATTTTTCTTTTATATTGAAACTGGGTTCTTGTTCTGCATTGAAGGACTTACAGCTACGTATTCATTAGAAAGCCCTTGTTCTGGTGGTACTCCTCAGCAGTTGCCTGCATCAGACTTGAATGAGTAAGGGTTCATTTTATAACTAAGACGGCTACTATTTATTTTTACTTTACCCCAATAATTATATAATGGTGTTTCTGCTTAAGCTTTGCTTGAAATGCGTCTTTTAGTTTAAAGATTGTAAAATGTCTTCAGAGGTTTTGAAGTCAAGGAGGCATTGAGAGCTCAAATGGAAGTGCAAAGTAAATTGCACCTCCAAGTTGAAGTAAGCTTTCTGCACTACATCGGATGAGTAAATTGCATTTGAATGTTTCTCAAAATTAATACATGGAGTTGATCCTTTCAAACAAAGATGTCCAGATGAAAATGTTCTAAATCTTGGCTGATAATTCATTATATTATTTGTTATACAGGCTGAGAAGCACTTGCAAATTCGGCAGGATGCTGAACAAAGATATATTACCATGCTGGAGAAGGCCTGTAAAATGCTCGCTGATCAATTCATCGGTGATGTAGTTACTGAAAATCACCAAGAAACTTACCAAGGACTAAATACGAAGACACAACTTAGCCCTTTATGTAATCCACATGGATTGTGCCCCTCGGAGTCTGCTGACTTTGTTGGAGTCCATGGTCCAGAAGACGTTTCCCCCAGAATCCATCCACAACGCACGGATTGTTCCACTGAAAGCTGCTTAACTTCGCATGAGAGCCCCGCTGGACTTCCTCTAGAAGGATCTTCACCTGGAGGGAAAAAACGAGGGCTTAGTGGTGATTCAACACAAGCATCATATGTTTGGGGTGAAGCAGATATGAGATCATCCGGTGTTCACGTGCTACCAGTTAATTGCTTTGGTATTTCTGGCTCTAATGTTCAAAATGTCTCTAATTAAGAGATTAAGCCAAGTCCGTCCATAGTCATTGCTTTGCACATTGCAGTTTCTGGGAAGTCCAATGAGCCCAACTTAAAACTGTGTAAATGCAAGCTGATGTTATTCTAACTCTTAACTGCATATCTGTGAAATCATCTTAGTTCCTTAAAAAAGAAAAAAAGAGAAGAAAATTGAGATTCCATTTGCTTTTACATTTTTCTCAATTTACTTTGCTGTCCTAACTTTCATTTATAAGTTTGACTGCTTTGAGCTGGGCTGCATGTTAGAGAGTACATCAGTATACCAAATGAAAGCAGCAATAAGTACCGTTTGGTATTGACTTTTTTCTATTTTTTTACAAAAGATATTTTCAAATCATTGGAATGATTTTTTTGATTAGATTACAGGATGAGTTTCAACTTTGAAAGTTTGTTTTGATCAATTTTTCAAGCGAACTCTTCCACTTACAAAACCTTGATTTGTTTCAAGTGTAATATATGTTCAAGCACAACCTAAACTTTTGTTCTCAAGTTTAACTAAATCTATGTTATGTCCAAACACGTACTTGACATTTTGATTGTGCAAAATGTTTGTATGAAGAGTCAAATGCATTTGCCTGACAGACAGACATAAATGTCAAGTCAAACAACTAGTTCTTGCACTTTGTACAAAAATATTGTGAAGAGAACCAAGTGCTTGTGACATCAAATGAGAAGCTTCTGCATGTTTAAACATTAGCTACCCAGCAGTCTGATCTGCATCACTTGGTTGAATCAGACCTAAAGAACCCATCTTTCTGTTGAAGAATTTTCTCCTCCAATCAAAGTGGACCATATAATATTAAACTTGACTGCATAATCAAACTAAAACCCAAACATTTGAAAGAAAGAGCAAACATGAAAGTTTACTGTCATTTAAATTTTCTTGGACCATTCAACAAATTTAACATTATAAGGGGAGTTATAATTAGTTACATAAACCTACACTATTGCTAGGCATACACATAAGAGCCACTAAAGAAAAAGTTGTCAACTTCTCCATTTATGGAACAGAGCTTGTGAATAGCAACAGATGGTTAGGAGGAGCTGTATCTCCTATGGTTAATTCTCTTCTGAAAACAAAGCCGTAATCGCTGGCTAAGAGCTTCCAACTTTTCAAACTTCTCGCGCTTGGATTTTTTTGTGATTTGTGCAGCTTTCTTTTTTCCATCGTCCTTTGATGAGTCCTGTGCAGTATGTTGGTTATCGCGAAGAGGGGTCGCAAGCACATCTACAGTACTCTGCAACTCAAACAGAAATTTACAACTGTTTATCATGAAGTGTACATAAGAGTAAAGCAAAAAGTCTACTGGTTGAAATAGACTCAAGTCAGGAGCCCTTGAACTTTATATCATGAAACAAGTTGGAACTATTTTTTTCATTCAGCTGATATCATATTCAATCCCAAAGTGTAAAGGCTTATTTAGAGGGTTAATTTGACCAGCTTTCAGAGTGATATTGAGCATGAATTTTTATTTTTATTTTTAAAATTTAATATTTGGCATGAATAAATAATATTTAAGGACTATAGATTAAAAAGAAATACCACAAACTTGTTTTCTCTTCCATTTCAAATATAATTAGTTAGGACTTAACACGATTAGCAATATGGTCCATAAGATTAGGATAGAAGGAAATATAACCTTGAAGAGTATCTAAGGCACACATATATGTAGACAGGCAGTTTTATAAAGCTGGCTTCAAAGAAAAGACCCGAGAAATGAATTCATTCATTTTGGTCAATCCACTCTAACCTTGTTTAGAGCTGAGGAAGGGTTTATATAGCTTAAACGAACGTGTACATGAAATTACTTTGATGTCATGAAATGATGGAAACATAAATATGAAATAAATCTGCTTTATTAATGTGGGAAAGGTGATTGTCCTCGCTCTTGCATTAGCACTAACAAAATTCTGATTGATTTGGCTGAGAAATTCTTGCGGACAAAGTCTGGATCATGACCAGAAGATGAATATGAGGAGCGCCTATTGAGCATTGAATCTTATTAAAAGATGAAAACATTTTTAAGGTTTGAGTGTCTAGAATTGAATAATGCATGAATTACTATATGAATGTAACTGAGTTGTATACAGGGTACAAACTTGCATTTTATATGAAATTGAGGGGTGACAAAAAAACTGCTATCTACAAGTATGGCAATGGGGATTCAAATCTGATTATCAGAGTGGGAGCAGAAGCACAATACCTGATTGCCACTGTCGGCATCTACAAAATCTGTGGTAATCTCATCATCACTTCCCAGAGATGAGCACCTTCCCCAACTCTCTCGGTTTGAGCTTGTGCAAGAGTAACAGTCCTCATTTTCACCACTTTGCTTGTCCTGAGAATCATAATATCTAAAATTTTGGTAATAGCGAAATAACAACCAAAACCAGCACCAAAGAAGAGTATTGTATTTCTAAAGACTTAAACTGCGATCAATCTGACACTCCATCCTTCTTAAAACAAAGGTCCCTATTCGAAGTGTCAGCAAAGTTTTATCATAATATATTTTGATATCTAGACTGGTAACTCAAATAAAGATCTCGGGATAACAATCCCTTATCTAATCCTTCATCCCAAATAACAAACCAGCTGGACAACTGAAAAAGATAAAACGCAGGATTAAAGACACCGAACATCAGACAATGGACCTGCGATTCTGAGGATGGCCGAGCAAGGATTTGAAAGCCACTAGACATGGGGCTTGGACATAAACGAGATACATGAGAGAATAAAGAACTTTTTTCTCCAAAAGGGAATAACATATTTGTTAAAAAGGAAGAAAAGAGGAAAAGGAGTTGCAACAGATTTGGAGAAAGTCAAAGAAATAAAAGAGTATTAGTTGCAACAACCCTTGACTTGAATGCAAATGTTTTAATCCTTAACCAGTGTACCACAGTTCAAATGGTGTGGGCACCCACTCCCAGTAATGCTTTAATCGATGAGTCAACACATTTAAGAGTAAACCGCACTGAAACAGAAGTTTGCATACCTCTGTTTGTGGAGTAGCATGACCATTAAGTTCTTCTCCTCCATTAATAAATGGATCCTACAATAAGTAACAAATCAATCAACTTATAGTGACGCAACTTACATCACTGCCATTGAGAAAAACTCATCGGGGAAGAGATAGGGGTGGAAGAACATGAACTTGAGAGTTAAAGAGAATTCTTACATTTAAACTAGCAATTGGGGCAATGTCGGCAAGGAGTTCGCCAGCAGACTTAGCTGTTGAAATGCTAGGTGGCACAGATGAAGAGCTTGCTGTATCAGCAGTAACATTCCGAAGAGTTGCAATTATCTCATACAAGAGATTCTATGAATAGATCACCGCAAATGAAACGTACATCAGACCGCATGATTCACAACAGTTAAGTAAATATATATCGTTAACAATCATGTCAAATAGAGAAGGAACTACTAGTAATACACAAAAATGTGAAGAATTCATGACAGCTAAGTTAGACATCAAATTAGTTTCGATTACTTCTCGAAGAATGAAGTGATTGCAGTACAGAAGTTCTAGAGTTACTTGTAAGCAGCATACATGTATTACACACACACACACACACACACACACACACACACACACATATATATGTGAAACCCTTGTCATTTTACTTCACATTTTACGTAAGTTGCTCGGACTCAGGTGCAGGTGTCCGATACGGGTGCATATCTTGAGGTTGGATTCTTCGTGATGTAATTTCTAAGATTCGGGGATATGGATCCATGTATGGGTACGGGTGCGGGGATTCGCCTAAAAATATTTTAAATATCTAAAAATGGAGTTATAAAATGTAAATTATAAGATATTATGTAGAGAACTTGAGGAGAATCCTGGAAGGAGATTAAGGAAAAGGAGTGACATAGAAATATCTATACATAAAAGGTATTCCATTTTCTTCTATTTCACTTTAGCTTTTGTATTGATTACAACAATCATTAAAACTATCCAGACTTTCCTAATCGATTTTGGTCAAAGTACCCAAAATCGGCACACCAAATCGGACATGGATCCCACACCCATGTCGTTTCGAGAAGAGTGCGGCACCAAAAATGAAGAGTCCGAGCAACTTAGCATTTTACTACTTACAAGGTTAATGAGGTAACTATGCCAAGTCAAATTGAGTGAGTCCTATAAATACCCTTCTCTAATCAAAATCATATAAGCTGACATAATCTAGAAAACTAACTTTGAGACCGTGATTATTTTTTCTAATTAATCATACAATCAAATTTATCCAAAATCTCCCTCACATATACAAGAAACTCTTTAGCCAAGATACAATTTTCCATATCACCAATTTAACTACCCCTTTTGACCCAAAGGAATGGACCATTACAATTTGGAGAGTCAACCCGACCGTTTTCCTTTTACTACGAAGTTTCAAACGTCTTAACTATTAAAAAATATGAAATATAGTAACTATTCTTTTTACAAGGTAATACACATATATAGTAACCAGTGTTGTGAAAGGTGATCGCCGCGTCACCAATGACGAGAGGCGAGCTGAGACGAGGCGAGGCGAGGCGACCCTTCATCGCCTATTAGCTTTGTAGTGAGGCGATCTCCAAAAGGTGATGCCATGGGCAGTATTGTGAATGGCGAGCGCCTCATCGCCAAAGGCGAGAGGCGAGGCGAGGCGAGCCCTTCTCGCCATTCCACAATGAGGCGAGGCGACATACAAAAGGCGACCCATGGCGAGCTAATGGCGACAAAAATGGCGTCTCCTTTTTGATTTAATTTTTTTACAAAGATTTGACTTAACAATATTAGTCAAAATTAGGGTTTTTTTTTCTATTTTCAAAATTTGCTGCTGCGCGACTCCTTTTTAGTATCTACTATTGGTTTTTGAATTGAATATTTGCTAATATTTGTTATTACTATTAAGATTTTGGATTAAAATATGCAATTAAATATTTTTAATTTTTGGTATTCATTGGCGGCTTGATTCAAAAAGGCAAGCGCCTCGCCGCTCGCCTCGCCGTGTGGCGAGGCAGGCCCTTGTCGCCTTTTGTTGCCTCTCGCCGTCCAAAACACTGGCCATGGGGTACGATGGCAACAAAGGTAAGAATGGCATTGCCTTTTGTATTTCCTTAAAAAAAAAAGGGCGACCAATTTAAGGTTTTTAAAGGTAAAAGGCAATTATAGGGTTTTCTTACCAAATTTGGACAATTGCACTCCTAGACTATGACTCCAACTAGTTGACTCAACTAGACTTCTCCGGCAGCCATCCAGACTTTTTCGGAGACATAAAAAGTCCAACTAATACGTATTTCTTCTTCTTTTCTCCTTCCTCGGTTTCTTTTTCCTTCTTCTTTAGACTTCAAAGTTACTTTTATTGACTTCTGTTCTGTGTTTTCTCATTCAAGTTCTAGACTTTTAGTATCTACTATCTATTTTAAGTTTTTGAATTGAAATATTTGCTAATATGTTATTGTTATTGAGATTTTGATTGGTTGTATATGTAATTAATTATTTTAATTTTTTTATTAATTGATGCGACACTTCAAAAAGGCGAGCGCCTCGCCTTGCGGCAAAACAGACCCTTATCGCCTTTTGTCGCCTTTCACCATCCAAAACACTGATAATAACTTACATCAATATCAACCATCCTCCTCTTTAATATATCAACTAATTCTATTGACTTCTTTATCAGCGAACTATATTCCAATTTCCAGCTGTCTATCCAAACTGACACTCTTAAGCTAGCTTCTTTACTCTCTCCTTTGTATAGGCAATATGGTAATTTTAATTGGATTTACCCGGCAAAGTAGGAGACAATATACCTTGATATTCTCGATCCTTCTTTGATTCAAATCATTGTTCCATCCGAATTTGAAAAGATTAATATGTGGGACCCCTTCCTTATGTAGGACCAAATCTTGGCATAGATGTGATGGAACTTCTTCTATAACCAGCCTGCACCGGGTGTCCCAAACACTGCTCATACTCCCTCACATCCATGTGTCAATGTGATGACCTCATTGATTATTTAACACTACATCTAGGTACTAATGTGGTGCATGTCTAGGTTTTCCTCGCGAACATAACAATACTTGGAGGATTCATCATATTAAGATTATTATTGTTGACCATCAATCTACCGCGACACTTATCTGGACTCGGAACCAACTATATGTTGCAATGCTCACATAAGTCGTGTTAGGTGAAAGGAGAGAATGCCGAAAAAGTTACAGCAAAATCTTGCAAAATATCCTCCCGCTTAAACCAACAAAAGACAAACCAAGAAGATTATTGGTGCATACAGAGTTCCACATCCCTTTTTTCTTCAGAACTGGAAGAAAGCGGGTCTTAACAAGTCTTCTCGGTCTATTTGTAACACCATTCCAGCTGTGGTCTTATGGATAATTTGGAAAGGAAGGAACACTAGGATTTTATAGAACTCAGAAATATTGTTAATAGTAAGACTAGATGTATTTCTTTGCTTAGCTTTTGGTGCAACATGGCTAATGATGATGTAAAATGGTCTTGTAGCCATCGTTGATATTGTTAGCTCGTTACACTCATTGCAATGCTTGTTTGGGATGTAACTTTTGAACCAGCATATCCTTTTTGCTGGCTATTTCTATAGAGCTTCACATTACTTGTCAAAAAAATTTAAAAAAAATTATGAATTTCTTGTTCAAACAGAATTTTCTTCTCCTTGCTAATTAGTTAGGAATATAATCTTTTCATCATTGACAAAAGACATTGAGCTCATCTGGTAAATACAATAATAATTAAAAAAAAACAATTCAAATCTAGGAAACTTAATGAGTTATTTACACTCGTCTGAAAATACAACTGGGAAAAATTACCTCATCCATTCCAGCACCGACCTTGATGTCCCCTAAATCGTAATATTTCTCTATTTTACTTTTAGTTGGTGAAATCCCAGGAGGGTGGAGGACATTGTAGAAGAAAATAGACACTGAATCATAATAGAATTGTGGTCGGGAGGAATTGTGGTCACCATCAAACTTGATAATGTTTTTATCACCCTGTACAAAGAAAAATAATAGATTACACACAATTCACCACATCGCAACTTACTTTAAAGATATCCAAAATATTCTGTACCGCATATGATTTATAAATGAGATCAGAGTGATGGGGCTGAACAAACTTATCATCTTTAGCATGTCCAAAGAGAGCAGGAATATATGTTTTAGGAGAAACCTGCCAGAATCAGTAAATTTTTTACACATCAAGATTAATACCCATTTAATCCAAATCAGATACATACCATAGTTGGAAAAACTTAAACCTGTTGAAGTGCTCAGCTTAGTTATATGAGTATATGTTTTTTTTCCCCAAATTAAGTGCATTATAAAACAAATTAACTACATGAATCAAACAAGCTTTTATCAACTTCAAAGGACAAATGGATTAGACTCGAGACAACCATGAGCTCAAGCACCTGTAAGCAATTAAGTCTCATGATATCAAACTTTGCCTTCTTCTGAATGACATGTCGCATATACTGCACAGCAACCTTTATCTGCAGAAATAAAGAGAGTAAGATCTCAATACCTTATGAGAATGACACAGGCGTTTGCAAGTACTTCAAACTTTCTTAAGACTATTAACACTCTTCTTCTAGCCTTCTACTTCTGTTTGATGAACACTAGGGAGCTTTGACAAAATATGCATTTTTTAGCTTGAAGGGACACAAATAGAGCAGATTATATGCAGCAGATTAGAGATAGTTTTCAGTAAATTATCCAGTAGACATGATTTCCGGCAGTCATATTCTCATCAATGATCTTGAACTAGTAAAGCCAAATGTATTAAACCTTTCCGCCTAGAAAATATGGAATGAGCCAATGAAAAAAGTTCATTTTGAACTCATAATTTGGTCCTCTTCTTTCCCCGTGCAACTGTTTGGAAAAGACAAACTAAAACTGGGAAACAAACCACATTCCCGATGCATAACAAATTGACCAAGTGCATATATACAAAATATAATGAAATAAAACCCACAAGATAGTAATGCACTTGTATGAAAAAAAAGTGATGCACAAATTGATGTCATACAAAATGATTTCTTTTTAACCACCCTTTCAAAGAAGATCATAAATATGCAAGTACTTGTTTCAGATCATGTTATAGATGTCCATCCACAGAAAAGAAGGGGATTCATACGGTGAATTTAGGAAGCCTGATTTTGTAGACATCTACAAGCTCCATCATTAGATCAAATAAGTTAGAGAAGGCACTGTCCAAGACCATTCCAGCAATAGAAGGATCTTCCGCTCCATATAGAAGGCTGGTACATTAAACAGAATTATTAAAATTGTGATCATGGAATTATTTAGAAACAAAAAGAAATCAGAATCATAGTCAAACAGTCAGCTAGAATCTAACTTGTCTTTTCCAGAAGAATTTGGATTGAAAATTTACAAGCAATTGAAGTATGCAAAGTGAAAATACCTTGTAACTGCACCCATAGACCGTCCCCATAGACCTATGCGTGAAACTTTCAGGTTGCTTCTCAGATGTGACACAACTACCTTGAGGTCATCTTTCTGATACGCAAACGAAGAGTTATTCATATATTACAAGCACCACAAACATAATGCATGCAAGAAAAGGAATAGGCAGTACCTCATGCCAACCAAGACTAACATAGTCGCCATCTGACAAGCCTGAACCCGAGAAGTCAAGGGTTACCACAGTGATATTTGATGAAAGAAGTATTACAGCTGCCTCATTCGCATCAGCCCTACAGCCGCTGCAGGGTGCAGAACGGAAGATAAAGCTCAATTTTGAGAATAAGACAATAGAACATAAAATACATTTCAGTAAATATTTACTAAATCCTCATACATACTACAATGTATGTCACTAAATAAAAAAGGTCTACAGCCTAACAAGATTAGTGGAGCAATTAAATACCTAATGTACTATATAATGTGTCGACTCTTCATAAGATAATCACAAGTTAAGCAGATTAGCGTTCACGTCAATGAATTAAAAGTCATAAATGCAAACAGTAAACCTGTTTCCATGGCAGTATATAACACAAGGAAGAGGAGCACCATCAGGAAATGATGATGGAGTATAATGACTGCATCGCAAGGTATGACCTCTTTCATTCTTAAGCTGCAAAAAAATAAATAGATGAAACAAGGATAATCGAATTAATTAGAAGACAATAACTACACAAATGAGCAAGGGTGACCACTTTAGGTTAGAGGTGACCATACTTGCCTCAAAGTCTTCCCTTTTGTACTTTCTGCCCCCAAGACTGAACTCTTTCTCCCATAAAAACTGGTCTGGATTGTAATCTGCCCTGTTATACAATAGAGAGCAATTGACAAACCTCTAAACAACTATCAAACAAATCAAAAGCTCATACGGACGATGGTAGATTGATGCTTTATAGCACAAGGTTCTATTGCATCAAAGACCAAACAGAAAATGGATTGGTGGTTATATCATATATCAAGCTGGAGACCTAGTTAAAAGAATTGGGGTGGATAATTAGACAACACGTGGACCTAGGAAAATAGTAGCAAACATACTGCAGGCAGATCTGAATGAATAGTAGTGCATATCTTCTTTTTTATAAATAACTAAGAAACCCTTGAGAGCTGGCAGTGCATTGTTTGAAACTCGGTCTGATCTCCAGGAAAACATGCAACAACTTCTCACAAGTTCCAAACCCAAATGCGGGAAAAGGAATTTCTGACAGTAGCATATTTGCTATGGCAAAAACATTACAGCTGCTGAAGGGAAAATGTTTAGTTCCCCTATTCAAAAGTTGAGATTAAAAAGGTATCTTCTTGTTGCTCAAATGACTTCACAGGTTACAACTAATTAAATGCATGCCTGCAAACATTAAAATCTTGGACGGCAAGCCAAGGGTTGATAGACCAATAGGGTTAAACTAGCCTTGCTGCACAGAAGGTCAAGGGACTATACATTCCCCACCGCCACCCCCTTCTACCGCACAACTGTATATAATCAGCCTTCCTGCATAGAAGGTCGAGGAACTAACCATACCCCCACAACCATCCCCTTGTATCCCATGATATATAGCTAGAGAAAGCAAGAGGAGGAAAATTTTGTAGCTCCCTTGATAACAAGAATAGACAGAATAAGTTCAGAACAAGATCACAAACTCCTCACCAAAAAAGAAAAAGATCACAAACTGAATTCAGAAACTATTTCATTTGTGGCTTCTAAATAGTTATCATGATCACTTGTCAGAGGTATAAATCGTGAAAGGAACTCCATCCTAAGCAGGCAGAGAATATGAATATCTAGACATATGCAAGTCCTACCCAATCTCAGTGTTCCTTTTTCTCTCATTCATTTTGCATGACCTGTTCTTTTGGGCTAACCGTGGTGTCCGGGCCAGCTTGCGGATAGATGAGAAGAACTCAGCTAGTTTTGTTTTTTTATAGTCAAAAAGCTAGTGTTTTTTGTCTCTGGCGGGGGTTGAACCTTGCTGGGAGTTGAATCTAAGACTCTGTAATTCTCAACCCACTTCATTGACCACTAGGCCACACTCTTGGGTACCATTTTGCATGACCTTTTGGCAACATAAGTTCCAATCCATTGATTGAAATGAAGAATTGAGCTATATAAAGAAAAGAAAAAAGAACTTCTCCATCTGTGATAGTCTTTTCCCCCTTCATTTCTACTGACACAGTTACATTTTATTTATCTGTTCATTTTTAAAAATAAATGGGGTAGGGGAAATGGGGAAGGGTTTACAAGGTAGGAATCAAACCCTCAACGAGATGAAAATTCAGGTAGCCAACCAACCAACTAAGCTTCCCCGACTGATACAGCAACATATGACTTAATATAATCTTTGCATTCACATAGTTTGATCAAATTCAAGGGGGAAAAGAAATACTAAAATTCAACAGAACATTCTACTTGGACTATGCATTTCAACCCTACATTACCCAATTAAGCAGATGGAGAAACAATAACAAGTAGAACGCACAACAATCAGAGCTAAATTCAATTAATCCTCAAAACAATGCCCTAAAAGAAGCACCCAAAAAAAAGAATTGATGATATACCAACCTGGGCGGACGAATAACAAAATTGATGAACTGATCAATCATACTTCAAAATCAATTTTTTCTTGACTCCCAAAAACACTGCAATCTCTGATTATAAAACTCGATTTCGTACCATTTCAAAGTCGACCCACTTCAAATTTTACTTTGTCCTTCTTACCCAAAGCAAAAAACCCACAAGGAATGTAACTCAAATTCACAATCTTTTCTCTTTCACATCGCTCAATGAAGCTGTATTAGTTCTTGAAAAGCTTGAATTGGAACTGAATTTGCAGATTTTGGAGGTTTTCAAATGGGGATTTCTGGATTAGCAGAGACAAGAAGGAGTTTACAATGTTGATTGTGATAAGTTCATGGGATCCATTAACAAGAACTCCAGATGAAGAAGAAGAAAGGTGGAATCTTGTTTTGGAAATATTAGGATGTGATTCTAAATTGAAGAAGTCTAGGCTTTGGGATACTTCACTACTAGCTCATTATTCTTTTCCTCTTTTTTATCGAGTCTTGACTTAATAAATAAAGTTGTAACTGATAAAGTAATTATCATGTATATGAGATAATGAGTTTTAACTTTGAAAATAATGTTTTATATAATTATGAAAAGATAAGTGTTAAAAACACACATACACTATACTTTTTTTTTAATTTTCATATCTTAACTATTAAAGTTTGAGTTTCATACCTAAATTATCACTTTTTAGTTTGAGAAACACACCTCAGTGGTATGTTTCTCAAACTAAAAAGTGATAGTTTAGATATGAAACTCACACTTTCAATAGTTGAGGTATGAAACTCAAAAAAAAGTGGATAGTTTAGATGTGTTTTTGACACTTATCATAAAATTGTTGATAATAGAGGTCTTGTCCTTTTTCGGATCTTATATATAGCTAGAGTTTAGTGTATCGTGTTTTTTGAGTTCAAGATATGTATATAGTTTTCTTTTATAATCGAAGGTTAAATTGTGTAGTCCAATTTGGTCCTTCTTCAGGCAGAGTCGGAGTCAGAAATTCCATATAGGGTGTCAAGAAATAGCAGTTTGTTATGTTAAGGGTGTCCAAAATATGTTATTTAATCATTTCGTGTATCATTTTACTTGTATATATGCTTCTTCTTTTTTCCGACAAAGGGTGTCCAATTGCTAGGTCACTGTCTTCAGGTTTTGCACAAAATCAAAACTTAGTGTACTGCACAAATTTTTTTAGTTTGAGATGTGAAAATAAGTATTATTAGAAATGCAGAATGAGATTGTGCTTTACAAACTATTGTAGCTGAGTCTTGTTCAGATAAGGTATATTGCGAGAACTAATTGCACTGAGCTATCTTTTAATATTCTATTTTCGTACTCGATATTCGTTTTTCATTCTGAAATTCAAATAATATGAATTAGCGTAAAATACTCTTTAACATGATAATTTTATTTTTGATGTTTAAATTCACTTTTGAATTAATAGGGGAGAGATGTTTATTAGTTTTCTATTATAAGTTTGGGGAAATAGAATTTTCGATCTCTGTGTTATTATCTTATTCTTATTCTGATTCTGATTCTTGTGTTATTTGGCTAAGCACATGGAACCTTGATTAATCAAAATGTGTTATTTTGGTCATTTAAATTGACAGATATCATATGTTTAACAGAATTAGTATTTAAAAACATAATACTTTAATAAAAGTAAAAATATACTTTAAAAGAAAAAATGAATTATTCATCGTGATCGTTATCAATTTGATTACACAATTCTCATTAAGAATTACTAATGAACTAGTCTTTAGTGAACACTAGAGAGTAGCTAGTAGTCATTGATGACTTTTTCCTACTTCATTAAAGTAGAAAGGAGGCAGATAAATCATTACTACATAAAAAGTGATACAAATGTAATTAATAAACTTTCAATCGAGTTATCGGAGCAACCAATTAGAAACATGGTCAAATAGAGACTTGATCCAATAAGTTAATAAGAAGTTTGTAGTAAATTCATACCTGGATCATTAACCCATTAAATCGAATCATTATTTTAATAGTTAAATTATCGATTCAGATTATTAATTTCAATAATCAAATTATCGATTCAGATTATTAATTTGGATTCGGATTTGAATAACCTATTCCAATCCTTTTATCTCCTTTTGAGCATTCATTGACTTGAAGAAATCTTATTCTTAGCCTATTTTTTTAGTGACTTTTGTTCTTCTTATAACTTTATAGTATCTAACGGTAAAAATATTTATATTTAGGTTAAATATTTACAAGAAGTTTAAGGCTTTTTAAAAGTAATGAAACTAGTCCATTTTCGTAAGAGTACAGAACTTCAAATAAATAAAAAAATATTTCTCGAAAGGATTTGACTGAAATTTGACATAATTGATAAGTTTTTTTTTTCTTGGGGGTGGGGGGTGGGTGGCGTTGTGCTTCTCAAAATTAATTCGGGGTCTTTCTTTTTAAAATTTAACATACTAATCATGTAATTTAAATATATAACATTTGATCAAAAATTGAAACGATATATTTTAATTAATTGAAAGTTTAATACTTAGTCGAATAACAAAAAAATCAAAATTAAACCAAAATATGTAAGTTTTGATTGTGTTAACTTCCTTTTAATTTACCCATTAATCTTCTTGTTTGTCTGTATAATCCAAATTTGAATGGTTTTGACTACTATTAGACTTTTGGTTTAATATTATCCTATTTACTAGAAAAATATTACTCTATTTTTGCTTTTGATTGATAACAGAATTTAAGAATGATTATGATAATTTAAAGTCCTAGTCAAAAGTAAAAGAGATAAATTTGGAACTTTTCTTCTTGAAAAAATAGGGTACTTGGAGTGAATGTGCTTTTATTTATTATTATATTAGGTAAATTATCCGTGCTTCATACGGGAATGAACTTTTATTAAGCTTACATCGGATCATTTAATAATATTCGTATTTTCAATACATAATTTATAAAAATGTTTTATCTTTAGGAAAAACGTTTCTCCGAAATCTTTAAGTGCTATATTTTAAAATTTAATTTTTGTTATACAAAAATTATGAGTCATAGATAGATTTGAAGTATGAGATAAAAGTTTAAGAAAATTTCCCTGGAAATAGTTGGTAAGATGTAATGAAATATTTTAAATTGTAAGAAATTATAAAGAACAATATTAGGCGTTAAAAAAGAGACAAAAAATCGTTGAACAACAACACTCCCAAGTAAAGTGAAAAATCAGGCCCATACAAGATCATTAGTAACTAAAGTCAATGGACGATCTTGGACTCCTTTCTTATTAACCTCAATCAATCTCTTTTTTACTATTATATGTCATATCAAGTATATGCTTAAAATGACCCTAAAATTGTTATTATCATAAATATTTTTTTTGTCATTTGTTTCAAAATAGTCATTGCTATTTTTAAGGTTTCATATCAGCGGCCCCAACTTATTTGGATTAAAGCATAGTTATTGTTATGGTTATAGCATATAGTTACGAAAAATTAATACAATTATCAACCAAAAAATAGGTGACATCTGAATGTTCACAAGGGATATAGCAAATCAAAATTTTGACACGTAACATATTAAAATCTCACAACATAATTTCGTGAGTAGTTGAATACACAAATATCAAAAATTATTATAAAAAGACCTTATTTTCCTAACAATCAAGAGGAAAAAGGCATCTTTCTAATATATTTTTCAAAAATATAATCGTTTGGGGTTGTATCAAGTTTACAGTTCGCAAATTTAATTGAATTGAAAGAATCAAAAAGAAGGAGTTATTTCTTCTTTATCAAAATTTAAAAACTTTATCAAAAAAATGAGTTATTACTACAACAAAAATGTTCTTTCATGATAATTAATAACTTAATTATCGTTAAATATGTATTTTCAGAGGCAATTGATACTCTGTATAAATGTCCCTAAAGTCAATAGAAACATTGAATTAAATGACAATTAACTAATGTCGGTAAATGTTGTAGCACTCTTTGTGAATGTGCATATTTATTGCCTATAATAAATATTTTTGTTATAGTGTATTTTAGACATTTTTAAGTTTCACTAAAACTTAATAGCTTATTATGCTAAAAAATAAGAGAAGAAGAAATATGAAAAATTTCTTAACATGCAATAAAAAATGTGGCTATACAAATATTCTAGAAATAGTGCAATGACATACGAAATGTTTGTACCTTAAAAATAATCAATATAATATACTAATTGTGGCAAGCAACAGAGTAACAATTTTGATTCTTTTTAACAAACTTTATCATTGATTCCGTATTAGTTATCAAATATTTGTTATTGTCTGCTATCAAATATAGCACAACACACAAGCAATTTTCTCAAAAAGTATATGAAGAGAACCTGTTGAAAGTAAAAAAAGAAAAGATTTTCAATCTTCCTCACTTGAATTTTGAACATAATTCAAAAGAAAAGTCACCAATATAGCAAAAAAAGTCGCAATAGATACATGCATCACTATGAGTAAAAAATTAAACTTCATGAAATCGGAGGAAGAAAACTTTGAGAAATGAAATACACTTTATAAGAAGCTTAATTAATGTATTTGAATTCAAAAAAAACATACAAATAATTACAATAGAAATAAAAGATTTGTTTTCTAAAGAACCAAATATGATGAATTCAATCATCAATAATTTAGCAGTGTATGAGTTGTGCACTAAGAGGTCCAAGAGTAGTAATGTAGCATTCCAATTGAAATCAATTTCTTTTGTTTATATGAAGAAGCCTGTAGAAAGGGACAGAAGAGAAGATCAATTTTCAATCATCCTTGCTGAATTTTAACATAGTTAAAGAAAGGTCACCACATTAGAAAAAAAGAAATTATCATAGTTATATTAATCACTATGACTTATAGTAAAGTTTAAGCTACATGAAAACATTCAAGAATGAAACAAACTTAAAAAAAAAAAAAAAAACTCAATTGATGTATTTGAATTTGACTACCCTGTAGTGGGAAAAAAAACCTACAAATTATAGTGGCAAGAAATTCCTCTATTTATAGAAAACATAGGGTAGTGTGAACAAATATTTACTTTCTCTTATTGGAATGGTCACAACTCTTTGAAAAAGTTACAACCCTTTAGAAAGGTAACAACTTTTCATAAAAGTATGAATTTTTCACAAAAATCACAACTCTTCATAAAAGTCACAGCTTTTAAAAAAAAGTCACAACTTTTCATGAAAATGGAAGGGTAGTCTTTTGGAAATAAATAAATTTAAAATGAAATTCTGATTTCTGGTGGCGCCACGTAAGCGGGCCTAGGGTTCTCTTATATATATATATATATATATATATATATATATA
>NC_028640.1:5705145-5717645 GCF_001406875.1 Solanum pennellii
TACATACATACATACATATATATATATATATATATACATATATATATATATATGAGATTAATACATAATAGATATTTGATTTAATATTAGATAAACTTAAATATTTTTTATTTTCAATTTGTTGATTAATAGCCCGTCTGAATTGGCTAAAAAATAGTTTTTAAGTCAAAAAAAAAAAAGATAAAATTTAAATAACTTTTAAGTCAAAAAATAAAAAGTACGAGAGTCTACTTTCGATTTTTAATTTTTTCAAAATTTATTTTTAATTTTGTCAAAAACTTTCTAAAGCTAAAAATGATTTAAAAGTAGATTTGACCAACTGTTAAGTTAGTCTAAACCGGCTCTAAGAGTATGAATAGATCAAAACAGTCTAATTTCTGCTGATACAAGGATAAATTTATATAATTTTCCCCTATCGTTTTTTTTCTTCTTAAATTAACAATTGTAATTTCTCTTAAAACTGTAGCATACATTTTTCTATAATTATCAAAGTTATAGTTATTTAATCATCCAATTTTCTTCTCATGAGTCATATGTATCATAGATATACTATAAACTCTTATGCCACGGCCCACGTATATTATCTCTGTAAGGTATACAAATAATAATGCCATATCTATAAGCAACTACTATCGTTGCCAACTCTAAATCATGCAGTATCGCGTATACTTTAAAACAACTACAAATGCTTCAGTCTCAAACAAGGTGGGGTCGATAAAATAGAAGCCTCACTGACCGTGTTTTAGAAAGGATTGTCACACTATCAAAATCATTTGCTTAACATCCTCTCCCATATCAATGGATTTAAAATTTATGAATTCAACCAAAAAAATGTCCAAAGTGACACAAAGATCTTAGTTTAATAGACTTTTGGTCAAAATCAAATTTACAAAAATATTGTTCCTCTACATAGTAATTACATTACATGAGTGTAAATTTAGCAAAACAAGCTGTCCAACTGGCTTGAATTACCCAACAAGTTGTTCTACACTTGAGATAGTTGCCATTGGCGTCTAGGTTTAAGCGAAAATAAACTTTTTGTACAAAATAAATACATCAGAATGACCAGCTCGATCGTAAGTGAAGCACCAAGTGATGCTTATGAAATATTAATGTTATCCCTTGAGCATGCAAGGCCTGCGCGGGGTGGTAGTAAGATACCTGAATAAGCTTTGCAAACAATCAACTGAAAATTTGTAATTCGCGCTGCTTCAATCCGGCTTTTTCTGGGCTGTTAGTCTGTCAAATGGCTGATTATATGCTCCTTAAGCTGGCATGTCTAAACAGCAGTGTCTGGCTTAACAAGCCCTTGAAGCTTCCACCCTCCAGGTCCAGCCAGAGAAAATGCCTGAGGAGAGCACTTAAGTTAGAGAAGATCAAAGATTTCAGAAACTTCATTTTGTGAATTATGAAGCTATAAAGTTCCATAAAGCACACACAATCATCTTTGTATCTAAGACTCGGATATGGTTCCTCACAGACAAATATGCGTCTTTAAGTTGTTCTCTTCCTGTTTTTGGAGATCACTTTTCAAGAATCTGTATCCAAAATTAAAAGAATCTATAAAGAGCCATTATTCTCTTTAGAAATGTCTGCCTTCCATTCGGATATGGTAATAACCTAATTCCAACACATAACATTTAATGCAAATGATGATTAGACTTCACAATATATTAGGGTGCAAAGAACCAGTTAGAGAGATAAAAAGGAAAAAGTGAAAGATGGGAAAGTAATATTTACATATTCCATTTGTCTGAAAACATAGTCGTGCATTCATGACTCCTTATAGAAGCAAAGGGAGAAAATACAGTATGAAATCAACTGTTTTCCGTTGATTTGGAGCACATTACTCAAAAATCGACCAGCACTGCCCCCCTAAATTTCGGTCACAAGCCAAACACTCAGACCTATTTTTAGTTCACCCTCAATTTGTGATATATGCTCTTAGGAGTGAATGTTGGGCCTTGTGTCACTAAAATCCAACACATCCACATGATAGTCTCAGAGATGTGATACTAAAATAGATGTGTGGTTATACCATATTAGACAAGATTAAAAATGTCAATATTCATTATTCACGATATAGTACAAGCAACACACAGTGAGGATAAAATGCGAGAAGGTTGCTTAAGATGGTTTGGTCATATCCAGTCGTCGACCTCCCAATGCACCAGTCCCTAGGTGAGATACCATGGTGAGTAAAGGTGTGGAACAAGATAGACCTAACACGGAAGGAAATTGTCTCAAAAGGCCTACAGTCTTTCAAAATCCATGTAGGGCACAATGGTATGTTTCAGTCATATTAGTATGTTACTTTAGGTAATATTATTTCTATAGTCTTTTAGCCATATAGAGATTTTTCCACTGAAAGAAAATATAGAGAACTTCTAGTACTCATTATTTTTATTTTGTATAATATTGCGCTAATATGAATTTGAATAGGAGAAACATAATCAGCGAGGATTCATATAGCTGATCTCAACTTGTTTGATACTGAAGAGTAGTTGTTGTTTGAGTTGATACTCATTTGCTTGCAAGGTATTCAATAGTTGAGACTTTAAAGCAGATTGTCATTTTCTGATAAGATAAAGTGAATATTTCTACACTCTAATAACAATGGAGTTCATGAAATTCCTAGCTACCAAATTACAGATCACTACCATAGATCAGATTTGGTTGACTTATAATAGGAAAGTAGCTAGTTAGGAGTTCAGGTTAAGACAGGAGAGAATTAACTTGGGATGACAAAAGCTAAGGGGGAACAGATATCAAATTTCATTCTTATACGACGGCAAGAAAAAAGCAGGCTTATAAAACGACACGACAAAGTAATAACAGGCCCTATTTTGGGAGTCAATAGCATTTCATTCACAGTGGAACTCGGTATACCAACCAACCATATGCTACTCTAATGCAATTGAATTGCCAAAGTAAGACCGGTAAAATGGAACCAGCAGTTACAGATACAATACCTCTTCCCACGACTTCCCAGTGGCTTCAAGCAAAGCACCATTACAAGTCTTTAGTTCTACAGTAACACCTGACAACACTGAGGCTGCCTCCTCCCATCCTCTATTGTGTCCCATACACCTGAATAGAGGATCAAATTTTAGTATTTTACTATGAAGTACTTTACCCAATAACTGTCAATTGACATAATGAACTGTCATTTCTCAAACCGGAGATAAAATAGAAGGTCGTACAAATCCAATAATTGTATTGAGGTTAATACTTCAAGTAATAGGACAACCCTTTACACTAACAGTATGCAAAAGCAAAGTATTTCACAAAAACATAAATATCTACAAAGACCGTCTGGTCATCACTACCGACAGAAATATCTTTTATACTCCAAAGCGTACAAAAAGAAACAATTGTAGAAAAGGGTTTTCTTTAACTCTTTTGAATGCTTTTATGTTTCTCTCATTCCTTATGATCCAAGAAAGTGATTAGGGAGTATTTCCTATACTCTCCTACACATCTCCCAGCTGAATATCCATGCAAGTCACTTCTGTGACTAATCCAATTCAACTCCCAAAATACTCCATACCGTATACCATAATTTATATAGCGTAACAAGTGACTGACATTTCACATGCCTTCCTGCACATCAAAACCAACAAATAGTATAGTTTTTTCCTCGTGTTTTCTGCAATGAAGAATGGCTCCCATGTCGTACTTAAAAAATGACACCTTTCTCTGTATGCTAAGCACTTTTTCAAAATGGTGGTGGTATCATGGACAACTTGCGCTTATCTCTGCCATTTCACTGGGTACTACTTCCCTTCACCAGGACAGGAATCGAGTTACTGAAACTCAACCAACCAAGACTTCGGCAGATTGGAAGACATAATCTAATGGTTTTCACCTCCGCTAGGATTTGAACCTAAGACCTCATAGTTCTCCCTCCACTACATTAACCACTAGGACGCACCCGAATACATACCTAACCACTCATATCAAGGAATGAAGAAAATTCATGTCCTTCATCTTTATTAGCCTGTTATAATATGATTTCAAAACTAACTTGCTGCCTGTCTGGTTTACATTTGCAGCTGATGGTGAGACTTATTTGTTTGTACAATAATCCAAGCAAACATTTGAGCACTCCATTCTTCCAGTCCTGCAAATTTCTTATCTTTTGAAGCACCCATAATAGATTTGTATGCAATTTATAAATGCTCTTCCATTATCTAAAATACCACCACCAAGAATCACAAGCAGAAGGAGAACTCACATGACTGTTGAGATCTCATCCCTCGAGTAGTTACATATTGCTTGTCGTAGGTGCTCAGCTGTCTGCCCATCCATTGCTGCCACAGAATAGAAGCTTGAAATAAAATGTACTTCAGCTTCCAAAAAGGCTTGAATTTGCTCCTGCATTATTTTCAGTGTTTCCCGCGTTCGCAGTGCATCACTATGCAATAAGGAAAACAAAATGATCACTTAGTTTGTTAATATCAACATAATTTATAGGCAGCTTAAAGATCTCAGAGCAGACTCCCTTCAAGGTAAGTAGATATTCTTAAAGAACCACTAACCTTGATAAAATAAGTTGTGGAATCCAACCCAGTTTTAGAAGGTTCTGCGAGACCTTGATAGCATCAAGTTGTCCAGATCTACTCAAAGGACGATCATGATCTGCTCAAGAACATAATGATGAAGCATTATATTAAACCTATGAATATAGCTACTTTTATGTTTATGGAGAAACACAGTAAACTTTTTCTGTAATTGTTTATATTACAAGAGGAAAATTTGCATGAGGTATGGAATGCAAGTCGTTGGAGCATCAAAATTGAGCTGTGTTTCACCCATTACAACTCAGAGTTTCAAAAAACAGAATCCAAAGAGTCCTCCTTCCTGTCTCTCTACACTTCAATCCTAATTTAACCACTCCTATGAGGCAAAAGAAATTACTGTACTACTCTACTCTACATAGATTACAAGAGAAAACAAACATAAGAACCAACTTCAGGTGTTCTCCTGTTTCTGCATCAGGGAAATGCTACTAATATTTTCAAAATGAAACAAGAATATAATTCGGTTCTACGGACTTCAGTCAACAAGATTATATTCAGTTCTTCATTCGACTGCACCTGGAAGATGAAGACATAAGGAGTGACTTCAACGCAGGTGCATTTTCGAGAGGCAAGTCCATTACTGAAGAAAAGAGAAATAATGTCGAACATGACAGAAAAAGAAAACCATTTAGAGGTAAAAGTCATTACTTCATTGTAAAACATTCTTTTAATTTTACAATTGTAAGACTAATTCTAGGGAAACTGACTAAAGCCCTTTGCCTTATGGTAAAACTTCAAATGCACCCAGACAACTGTATGTGCCTGAATCAGAGGGTGCTCCTTTTCAATTATGATTTCCTCCGAACTAGCCACTACAACAACAACAATAAACATAATGCAATACCACAAGTGGGGTCTCCGAAGATAGAGTGTACGCTGACCTTACCCCTACCTAAAGAAGTTACGGAGGTTGTTTCCGTTAGATCATCAGCTCAGATACTCCGAACTAGTCACTGATTAGAACAAAAACTACTAGCTTGCCCAAATTTCACCAAAACCAAAAGAAAAAAGCAAAATTCTTTTTTCAATCCATACAAAAACTTAAAAGAACATTCGACACCACGTTCAACAAAAGAGCCCAAATTCAGTAATGAAAAGTCAGTATCGCACAAAGTTAACTCCTTGTACTACAGTATTATCATTTAGCTTCAAAACAGAACAGAAATCGGAGCTCCTAATTGCATACACTTGAATCTTTTAGGTCATCATTCAAGGGTCTATTGGAAACAGTCTCTCTACCTTAACTTCCGAAGGTAGGGATAATGTTTGTGTACACTCTACCGTCCTCAAACACCATCAGTGTAAGATTACACTGGGTTTGTAGCTGTGGTTGAATCTGTTAGGTGCTTAGTCGTTAAAAGTACAGAATTAAACAGGGAAAAGAAAAGGGGTTCATGGATATAGCTCAAGTAATGGATAAATCCTTAAAACTACAGAATTGAACAGGGAAAAGAAAAGGGGTTCATGGATGTAGCTCAAGTAATGGACTAATCCTTAACACTACAGAATTGAACAGGGAAAACAAAAGGGGTTCATGGATATAGCTCAAGTAATGGATTAATCCTTAAAACTACTGAATCTAAACAAGGAAACAGAAAAGGGGGTTCATGGATATAGCTCAAGTAATTGATTAATCCTTAAAACTACTGAATAAAACAGGGAAACAGAAAAAGGGGTTCATGCTTATTCCTAATCAAGCACTTCTTTTTTTAAAGATTTTAGTAGCTAAAGATGATTACCCCGAATAGAGCGATCCTCCCAAGAACTCTTCGCATGTCTAAGCAGTATGAGTCGACGAGCAGCAACTGACGATAGGGTTGTTGTTGGGGTTTGTGTAGAAGTCGAAATCTGCTGCTGATCTTGATTGGTTTCAATTACAAGAGAACCAACACCACTACTAGATGAAGCAACCATAACACATTCTGGGTTTTTCTTGATTTGGGATTTTTTACAGGAGTTGTAGTTGTATGGTACTTGTAATGGTTCCACAAGAGATGCTACTACAACATTCATTTTCTTGTTACCTTCAACTACTCAGCATTCAAAATGGTGGCTAGCAACTACAAATTTCTTCTCCTCTGAGCTGAGCAATAATGCATACAATTAATTTGCACTTCAAGCTAAAAGTTTCTTGTAGCTTAGAATACAAGGGGTTGTTTGGATTCTCTGTAATCAAAAACTAATCCTTGAAAAAATCTGTCTTCGTACTGGATTCTTAGCATAGATTCCATTTTCCTCCTAAAAATAAATTTTACTCTTTTGTGGTGTTTGTGTTATACTTCTCTTAAGAAAATATTAATAAGGAGAAGTTTTGACTATTTTATCGTTATTTATATAATCTATCTTCATTAAATATTTACGTATAAATTATAATCATCCCGATATTAACTTTTTGGTTATTCTAATTTATATAATTAATAACATTTAACTTTCAAAATCATCTCAATCAAAATTGATATTTGTAAAAATGACACGTAAAATGAAACACAAAGACGATACCACGCATATTTCTACGGGACTTAAGTCTAATACTCATCAAGAATAGTACATGATTTGTCTAAAGTGTAATATTTGGAAAAAGCTAAAGTTGCAAGGAGTCAAATTTGTCTCCAAACAAGTAGGATTTCCTAATAAGATTGTCTTCAACTGGAAACTCCATTTACATGGAATGCTTTTATCTACAAAATGAAGTCAAACTAATTTATGAATGGAAATTCTAATGTAGCCATTGTATAGCATTATTGAGGTGTAATAATCTTGAATCTGCCCCGCGGCCTTTACTGATATACCAGTCAAGGGGAAAGAAATGAGGGATTATATCGTTATCTCTGGTCCTTTGACAACATGATCAATCGAAGATTCTCTACAGATTGACTTTGTTTAGCTTGGCATGGGCTTGTTCTCCAAAAATGATCTGAATAGAATGAAAGCTTGACGAGGGCGATGAAGAGGCACTTCATGCCCTGCTCCTGTTATAGTTACAAGGGTTAACCCTTTGTATATTTGGCTCCATCCTCCAACCTATTCATAGAATAACGACAAGATACAAACGAAAGAATGAATTTTTTGATACTTGAGAGGAAAAGATGCAAAGGTTGCCAAGAGGAAAACAGTTTGCATTGTCCATTTATGACTAACCTTTTTATTGTCATACCAAGGGTACCAGTTTGTGATAGTTGGAAGCTTCAATGCATCTATAGAATATCGAGTTGCGGTTAAAGGAACAACTGAATCAGTATCGCCACTGCAAAGGATGTTAGATGATCGGAAAATCAGATTCTGATTAAGATAAGCTGAGAAAGGTAAACAATATCAAAGTTGTCTGTGCTAATGAGTCATCTCTGCATAAACCGTGATGATTCAAGATGACACAAACATATCAGTTCATCCTATGACTTAGTTGGAAGTAAAGATACAATATGAGACGTTTCCAGCTCGCCTTTCATACTTGATATTCTTCATTTGAAAAGCCAAATGAATGTTGCCAGCAAAAATCAGCTATACATAATGAGTAAAGATGGAAAAAGTACTGTATGCAATTATAATTCGTAGACACTTCAGAAAAAGAGAGTATAATTGCAGTAATGGGTGTATAATAGTGCAAAACGGTCCAAAAAAAGAAGTAACGGATGTACAATAACCAGCAAATAGTAACAAAAACAACAGTTAGTAACACTACTGCACCAAAATAATCGTAGTTGAAGTACAAGAAATAACAGATAGTTATAGAAATCGAAGAACAAGAAACTACAAGGATCATTTAGTATAACCTTTTCACTGGCTGCCTATGAACTTAAATTCTAACTACCTTGATGATAAGTACATGCGTAAATATCTATTCTATGAGATAATGGTAATTAGTGAATTTTAAAAAAAATTGAACCATAAGAAAAATCCATTTTCAGAAACAAACGCCATTCTTAGCTGTGCTTGTTGGAGATGCAATAGGGAGATCTTAACTTTACATAGTAATACTAGTTTTAGCGTCCAAGAAGAATAAATTGCCGATGAGAGAGAGAGAGAGAATAAATGAATAGGCTACTATACCACCATTATACGGTGTAGTATTCATATCATTTCCGACTGCAGATAGTTAAATAATTTTGGAAAGAGGGTACCGAAACTTGAAAATGGGGTCCAATAACACAATGAAAATAGAGGGGCAAAAGAAGATGTCAAAAGGAGGACCGACTTAGTTTACCTGAATACCCATATCCTGAGACCAGCCGCTATTAGCTCATGGTAGATGGGAAGCATTGACAAAGGAGAATCGTCCCAGTAGTCTCCGACAATATCACTGGAAACCAAAAAAATCCAATTAGAAGTTATCAAAAAGTTTGAAGATATGAAACTTGAAACTTCAATAGTTTTTTCAACAGACCTGCATGTTTTCCAAGGATAGGCAATCTTAGTTACATTAGCATGGAATGCCTTTTGTACCTCTGGGAGATTAAAATAAACATCAGAGTACCTCTCGGTACAAGGATCATATGCTCTGGACATCCATGGCTACATTTTTGAAACAGGAAGAGAAGTTTAAAAACTTGAACGCCCACATATTAAATTGAGGACTTCTGGACTACCATAAGGACATAAATATCAACATTAGATGTACAATACTAAACGGTGAAGTCCAGAATGATTTAAAAAAATTCACACTTAAATAGGTTTGGAAACAACAACAAATAACAATATACCCAGTGTAGTCTCATATAGAAATAGGTGTGGTAACAATCTTAACAAATAGAAATCTGACACACTTTAGCAAAATAAGATAAGAGGATTACTAGTTAGGAAGGAGATTTAAGGGAAATTGATGATACTTCAAATACTCTCAATCGAGAAACCACATTGAAGAGGCACTCCTCCGGGAGAGTTCACTAAGCTAAATGAAGCTTTCTTTGTAAGTCCTAAAATCACAGATAGACCGTCTGAAGAAAAATAAAAGATAACATACCTGCTAAAGTTATAGTTTCCATTTACTAGCAGTGTCTCACTAAAAAGGAATATTATTTTATTTTATTTTTTGATGACAAGGGAGACCCGCAGCCGCTACCATTTGGGTGTGCACAGGGTAAAAACCCCGCTCCTATGCAATAGCTCGCAAACCACATAGGAGAGATAACCCGTTATTCACTACATGATAAAGATACTTTAACACTTGCGGCTCTCTCTCTCTCTCTCTCTCTCTCATACATGAACATGACCAAACAAGAATTTCAAATGAAAATACAAGCACCTAGATAATAAACATTCAGTGCCTCTGAACATTGAAAATGCAATCTTCCTGGGGTAACTTAACTGTTGAAGGATACCAGCATAAAACACTGATCCACTGAGAAAGGGGACATTTCTTTGCTAGATGCATTTTTGACAAAGGATTAAGAACTTCAAAATTTTCCACAAGGTGAAAAAGAAAAGATAGTTATGTTTTTGAATCTTTGATGGATGTAAGATTTTGGTAAAGCTAACAACTTGCCATGTCAGGCACCAGAAAGACAGTTCTACTTCAGATTAAGATATCAATTCTAAGTATGCACACTTTCAACATATTGTCTAAAACTCCAAATCTTTCACATAAAAAATTTTAAGCATGCAGTAATGTTTGTCTGGTCCTTTTAGCAATCTAAAGTTTTGAAAGTGTGCAATTATCACAAGTAGTTCATCTCATTACTCTTTAACGACTTCAACTGAATATTCTACAATAACCTACATTTGTCATCTATAAGTGGAGGTGAGAAGAGAGCATAAAAAGTAAAGACTCACATAATGACCCCTTAGGTTGCGGTGAAGTGCATTAGTACTGGCACAAGGACGAGTATATATGCTATATGGGTCAATATTTCCCTGCTCATGATCTGCAAGCAGAAGAGCTTTAGTACAATCAGTGGAAGGATGTTCAGACGATCCTGTGTCACATGTTATCTGGAGAAGCTTGTATGTAGAATCCGAAATCAAGCCATGAGTCCACCAGTACTCGAACGTGCCAACATAGTCATGGTAATCATCGGTAACAGCATTTCCAACCTAAAAAGACCAGAACTTAATATTGACTCGGTAATATTGCATTAAACACTCAAAAACGCCAATTGCTACTAGTAGCCTACTACCATAAAGCCCTTGAAATTTATAATTGGGTTCTTGATTCCCTTGTTCCTCTGGTAGACAAGTTGAGATAGCTGCGGAACATAATGCCCTAAACATGTGGAAGAAAAATGGAATTAGTATCTTATTATATAACAAAGATAGATACTAGTAATTGATGTGTTATAACATACCTGCATAACTTTATTTGTCAAAAAAAAGAAAAACATACCTGCATAACTTTCTCCAGCAATGTAAAATTCTCTATGCTTGTACTGAGGAAACCTTTCAAACCACTTGATAAGAAACTGGTAGGTATCTTCAGCTACAAATTGGAAGGCCAGGGTTCAGCATTTCATCTTAAACAACGTAATCATTTCCGTTAAAAAAAAATTCTTACAGCGTTTTGTACATTGGATTAACTTCTTGAGAAAAAAAATTGAGACGAGGTTCAAGTTTGTAATACTGGTTTTGACCAATTTTATAAAAAAAAAAAAATAAATTCCACTCACAAAGTTTCTACTTTTTTTCAAGTTAAATGCATATCCAAACACAACTCGATGTCCAAATATCTTTCTTCAACTTTTTTTCAAGTTAAATGCATATACGAACACAGCTCGATTTCCAAATATCCTTTTTTAACTATTTTTCAAGCTAAGTGCATATCCAAACACAACTCGATTTCCAAATACCTTTTTTTGCAAGTTATATGCATATCCAATCATAACTCAATTTCCAAATATTCTTTTCAACTTTTTTCCAAATACTACTTTATTAAATATCAGGTTTTTACGTCCAAACGCCTACTATGAATCTTCAAGATTCTCACATCAAAAGCACACAACATAATGACTAACATTCAATTACTCAATCATCCTTACCTGTTCTTTGATCACCAGCATCATACAAATCTGAGGTAGTATTTGTATAAGAAAAACCAACTCCAGCTGGTGATTCAAGAAAAAGCAAATTCGCCACTGCCAACAACACAATTCGATTAGAAAAGACAAGAAAACCAAACATTATTCAAAACAAAAAAAAATCATTTTAAAACAAACACACATACAGTTGTTCCATGAGTAAGGATTCAAGTAAAGTGTCTTCCCATCAGCATTAATATGAAACGGGCCGATTTCTTCAGCAGCTCCATAAGCTACAGAAGAACATCCTGGCCCTCCATTAAGCCACAAAACAAGTGGCCTTTTCTCAGGATAACGAGTCGATGGTGATTCAATCAACCAGTAAAACAATGCCCTTCCAGCTTGCTGATTTACAGTTACATAACCTGAATACTGACTAAATTGTACATTTTCTGGTTGCCCAGGCAAATAAGTAATTCTATCATTTTCTTGTTCTACATTATAGAAAGAATAACAACTACCCACAAACAAAAATGACAAGAACATCACATAACACAAAGAATTCTCCATGAATCTGTACACACTGAAAACAAATCAAACACAAAGATTGGATTTTTTTCAAGAATTATGTACAGTTAGTCCAAGATATTGAACATTTATCACATGGGGCAAAACAATACAGTGAAAAAAACACAAAAACAACAAAAATCCCAAATTTTTGTGGGATTTTCAAGAAACAAGGAGACAAGTACTATGGGGGCAAAATGAGAATGACCCAGATAGCATAATATAAACTAAAGAATACCCAAATGCACAGATCTCTAAATAAATTCTGAAATTATATATATATATAGTAATAATAAGTAAGAGATTTGATCCAAGATTTCTACTAATTAGTGAAAGTTGACATTTTTATCAACCCAATTTAATCGCCCGCTTCTTCCAATACAAGATAAGAGTATTTTTTATTCAT
>NC_028640.1:5726241-5781053 GCF_001406875.1 Solanum pennellii
ATCCTAAGATGGGCCAAAAGAAGGTGATGAGCCCAAATTATCCTAAGATGGGCCAAAAGAAGATGATGAGCCCAAATTATCCTAAGATGGGCCAAAAGAAGGTCATGAGCCCAAATTATCTAGGGTTGTATAATTTCCACACTTTATCCTTATAAATACACCAATTATTTATAAAATTTTCATAGACGGCGAGCTGGGATTAAAAAAAAAATTGTTCTCTATTGTTCTCTCTTCTTGTGTTTAGTGTCATCTTCCTCAAATTCATCTAACAAAGGATAATTTTTGTTTTTATTTGATGTGTGGTGTAATTAAATTTGAATTCGATCTTTGTTTTTTTTTTCAATTGCCTTTTTTTGTGCGTGTTTTAATGCTATTTTGTTCAATTTAGTCTCTGATGATGATCAAATATATAACTTTCGTTCTT
The DNA here is from genome assembly GCF_001406875.1 of Solanum pennellii. Lineage (NCBI taxonomy): Eukaryota > Viridiplantae > Streptophyta > Magnoliopsida > Solanales > Solanaceae > Solanum > Solanum pennellii. The sequence continues at coordinate 5,726,666 of NC_028640.1, forward strand.
CTGAGATTAAATCATGCGGAAAAGTTATGGAGACCTGAACTGAAGAGACAAATTGAAATTCTTTTTTTGTATACTACATTTATTTATTTATTTATTTTTTTAATAATACGGATCTTCTTTTATTGATAATACTTTTGAGTACTAAAATAAGTTTTATTGATAATACTTTTGAGTACTAAAATAAGTTTTTTAGAGGTTGAATTTTTTAAAATGGATCTTATTTGTCTTCTAATGATGATTATTCGTATCGTTTACTGATATTAAATCATGTTGATAAAAAAATTTTGGAGACCTGAACTGAAGAGTCATATTTGTTTGGATATTGAAATGCGAATCCGTAAAGATTTTTAACTAATTCTAGTTAATTGAAAAGATTTTCTAATCAAATTCACACATCTTTTGGATTTTAATATCTATTTGTCTTTTAACTAATCTAAAATAATATCAATAGCTTGATATGGGAAAAATTAAACAAAATAAACCCAACAAAGTTCTAGAATTGAACCTTTTAAGTGTATTTCATCTGTTTCAAATTAATTACATTGTTGTGGGGTTTCACATTCTCTAGGGGAAAAAATTAAAACATAAATTAGATCTAATTTTTCATTTTACCTTTATTAGTTATTGTTAAATTTATTATGAAAATAAATGAATATTAATTAACAATTAATTTCAATGGCAATTAATGAAAAGTAAAATTGAAGACTATTTTAAAACATAGTCTTGCATATCGAATAATTAAATAAGTTTGATGTAATGGAGGACTTAATAAAATAAGCTTAAAATATATCATCCTTATCCAATAAAATAAGCTTAATTACACAATTTATTTTACCATATTCTCATAAAAGAAATTATCATTAGAAAAAATTATAAAAATCTCTCTTTTCTCTTCTTTTTTTTTTATACATCATTGATCAGATACATCGCAATGTATCGTGATATAATATATCACTTTACGAGATATTGATCGAGATATTGACATTACATCACTTTACATAAAATTTCCGAGCAACGATTATTTTAGAAATTTCATGAAAAGGAAACTCCAAACATTTATTCTCTCAACGGTCTAACAGGTTAGTGATTTTATGGGCTACTGTTAACTGGGCCAAAGTGATTTGCAATCCAAAACATGAACGGATTAATTTTGATGGATGTTAACTCTCTTTGAGTATATAGTTAAAAAAACGAACAAATATAGTCTTTTTGATGCTATTAGTTAAATTTCAATGCCCTTGAAATAGAGCCGTCAATATGGGTTAGGTTCGTTGGGTTGGTCTAGTCTAATCCAGGATTTAATAGGGTTGGGTTAAGATTTTTGAAGCCCATTTAAGAAAAGGGCTTTTAGCCCGGCCTGCATAAGCTTGTTGATTTGATGGTCTTGAGAAATATAGGTAGGGCCGATCCGTGGGCCAATAATAATTAATTAAAAAATAGGGAAAATTGTATATAATAGCAAACTAATAACCTAAAATAAATGAAATATCTAGGGTTTGATTTAATTGTGCTCCATAGCAAATGTTAGCTAAAATTTGTCAGCGTCTCTCTCCCAGAAATCTCGCTCGCGTTTTCCATTCTCGCTCGCCTCTCTCGCTTTATACACAAAAGTGTATAATTTTGTTTCTGTTTTGTATAAAGCGAGAGAAAATTGTATATACACATGCAAAAATATATATCTTCGTGTTATACACTTAATTATACAATTTACAAACATTTTACTTCAAATATTGCAGAGAAAAAGGTCAACGAATTATACAATTGCGAATTATACAACTGCAGTGAAATACAATTTTCTCTAGCTTTATACAACAGAAGTGTATATAGTGTGTTTCTGTTTTTGTATAAAGCGAGAGAAAATTGTATTTCACTGCAGTTGTATAATTCGCAATTGTATAATTCGTTGACCTTTTTCTCTGCAATATTTGAAGTAAAATGTTTGTAAATTGTATAATTAAGTGTATACCACGAAGATATATATTTTTGCATGTGTATATACCATTTTCTCTCGCTTTATACAAAAACAGAAACACACTATATACACTTCTGTTGTATAAAGCGAGAGAAAATTGTATTTCACTGCAGTTGTATAATTCGCAATTGTATAATTCGTTGACCTTTTTCTCTGCAATATTTGAAGTAAAATGTTTGTAAATTGTATAATTAAGTGTATACCACGAAGATATATATTTTTGCATGTGTATATACCATTTTCTCTCGCTTTATACAAAAACAGAAACACACTATATACACTTCTGTTGTATAAAGCGAGAGAAAATTGTATTTCACTGCAGTTGTATAATTCGCAATTGTATAATTCGTTGACCTTTTTCTCTGCAATATTTGAAGTAAAATGTTTGTAAATTGTATAATTAAGTGTATACCACGAAGATATATATTTTTGCATGTGTATATACCATTTTCTCTCGCTTTATACAAAAACAGAAACACACTATATACACTTCTGTTGTATAAAGCGAGAGAAAATTGTATTTCACTGCAGTTGTATAATTCGCAATTGTATAATTCGTTGACCTTTTTCTCTGCAATATTTGAAGTAAAATGTTTGTAAATTGTATAATTAAGTGTATACCACGAAGATATATATTTTTGCATGTGTATATACCATTTTCTCTCGCTTTATACAAAAACAGAAACACACTATATACACTTCTGTTGTATAAAGCGAGAGAAAATTGTATTTCACTGCAGTTGTATAATTCGCAATTGTATAATTCGTTGACCTTTTTCTCTGCAATATTTGAAGTAAAATGTTTGTAAATTGTATAATTAAGTGTATACCACGAAGATATATATTTTTGCATGTGTATATACCATTTTCTCTCGCTTTATACAAAAACAGAAACACACTATATACACTTCTGTTGTATAAAGCGAGAGAAAATTGTATTTCACTGCAGTTGTATAATTCGCAATTGTATAATTCGTTGACCTTTTTCTCTGCAATATTTGAAGTAAAATGTTTGTAAATTGTATAATTAAGTGTATACCACGAAGATATATATTTTTGCATGTGTATATACCATTTTCTCTCGCTTTATACAAAAACAGAAACACACTATATACACTTCTGTTGTATAAAGCGAGAGAAAATTGTATTTCACTGCAGTTGTATAATTCGCAATTGTATAATTCGTTGACCTTTTTCTCTGCAATATTTGAAGTAAAATGTTTGTAAATTGTATAATTAAGTGTATACCACGAAGATATATATTTTTGCATGTGTATATACCATTTTCTCTCGCTTTATACAAAAACAGAAACACACTATATACACTTCTGTTGTATAAAGCGAGAGAAAATTGTATTTCACTGCAGTTGTATAATTCGCAATTGTATAATTCGTTGACCTTTTTCTCTGCAATATTTGAAGTAAAATGTTTGTAAATTGTATAATTAAGTGTATACCACGAAGATATATATTTTTGCATGTGTATATACCATTTTCTCTCGCTTTATACAAAAACAGAAACACACTATATACACTTCTGTTGTATAAAGCGAGAGAAAATGGTATATACACATGCAAAAATATATATCTTCGTGTTATACACTTACTTATACAATTTACAAACATTTTACTTCAAATATTGCAGAGAAAAAGGTCAACGAATTATACAATTGCGAATTATACAACTGCAGTGAAATACAATTTTCTCTAGCTTTATACAACAGAAGTGTATATAGTGTGTTTCTGTTTTTGTATAAAGCGAGAGAAAAACATATATCTTCTTCCTATACGTTTAATATTGCAGCGAAATAGGCAGTGAATTATACAATTGTTCATTATACAATTGCAGTGAAATAGGATATCAAATTATACAATTGCAGCGAAATAGGCCAGCATTATATAATTTAGGCCAGTGAATTATACACTTGTATATGTATAGCGAATTATACAGTTTTATGTTTGCTATGGAGCGCAATTATGCAAAGTTTGCTATAGCATACAAATATGAATTTTTTATTTGCTATATGTGAAAGTTGCCCTAAAAAATATAATATAATATTAAACTTTAAAATTAAAGAGAGACCAAATTCAAAATAATTAGGTTAATATTTTTATTTATATATTTATACTTTTACTTGAAAAAAAACTTAAAAAATAGAGATAATTTCAGAGATTTCCCTCGAGGCTTCGCTCTATAACACTCACCTTTTATGTGGTTTACGATATTACGTCTACCTCCCTTATTTCTATTTTCTTGTAACCATTCTTTATACCTATTTAAATAAATATAAATTAATTTAGATTTGAAAAGTTTACCCTTATATATGAATGTTTAGATCTAATTTTCAATGATTTATCTTTATTCGTTGGAATGTTTCTTCTTCGCTTGTGTAAATGTTTAACTAGAACAAAATCTTATCGTTCTTATTGAATTTCTTTCTTGGTAAGTTCAATTTTGTCTTCTATTTGAAGAAATTGTTGTCGAAAAATGATGGGTTATTGTGGGGGAAAATTGCGTGAATTGGTAAAGGTGAAATAGAGATAAAGAGTTAATATTTGGTGAAAATGTGGGTCAGCTTAGTTGAAGACTTTGATCTTTGTTGAATTAAAAAAACAAGTCTTTGTGTTAATCTATTTTTAAAGTATTTTTTAAATGAGTTAGTTTTTATTTTAATATTTATTAATAATAAGAAATTTATATAAAAAGGAGTAAAATTGTCAATTCTATATTAATTTATATTTATTTTAAATAGATTTGAAGAATGGTTACAAGTAAATGAAAATAAGGGAGGTAGACGTAATATCGTAAACCAAAGGGAAGATGAGTGTTATAGAGCGAAACATGGAGGTCTCTGAAATTATCCCTAATAAATATTATAAAAATAATTTTATTTTGATTTCATTAACAAGTACTAACATTAATATCATGTAATATTGTTTTGTCGATATTTATGATAACATTTTAAATTATAATTTAAAATTTAATTTAATAATTATAAAAAAATATAATTTTTGTAAAAAACTAAGTTGGCCCGTCAAGCCTGTAGCCACGAACTTGTGGGTTGGGCCAACCATTTTCTGGCCTACGCCAAAAATGGGCTATCCTGCCCTGATCCGTAAAATGTCAAAGTCTTTATAGATTAGCCCGGATGGGATGGGCTAGCCCATATTGACAGTTCTACCTTTTTTGCAAGGATAAATTCATGTACGATATGTTTATTTGCTCGAAAATGCCCTCCAACTAGTTAAATAGTTGATGGTTACTCCGTAACAAGGAGAAATGGATCAATTTCCTCCTTGTTCGTTAAAAAATAATGACATTTAATACGTTTTTCTTCTTTTGATTTCTTACACATTAGTTTTAAATAATTAATTTTGAATAATAGTATCACACACTATCAATGTAACAATTTTTACCATTTGGTTCACATAATCAAATATTTATATAAATATACAAGCCAAACAACGTATCAAGGCTTTGCTCCAATTGTAAAATAAAAAGTAAAAGAATTACATAAATTTTAAATTCCAATTTTTTGCAGCTTTTTACATACGAAGTGCATAGAGATTATTTGGTTGTTAATTTTGCCTTATTGGCGTGTGTCTTTTTTGTACTTTCATGTGAACTATTTTTTGGATTTGCTTGGGTTGGTCTCTTATTCTTTTTTGGGAAAATTATATATAATAGCAAACTAATAACCTAAATTAAATGGAATAGCTAGGGTTTGATTTAATTGTGCTCCATAGCAAACGTTGCCAAAAATTTGCCAGGCGTCTCTCTCCCAGAAGTCTCGCTTGCCACTCTCCCATTCTCGCCTCTCTCGCTTTATACGCAGAAGTGTATAATTTCTGTTTCTGTTTTGTATAAAGCGAGAGAAAATTGTATATACACATGCAAAAATGTATATCTTCGTGTTATACACTTAATTATATAATTTACAAACATTTTACTTCAAATATTGCAGAAAAAAAGGCCAAAGAATTATACAATTGTGAATTATACAATTGCAGTGAAATACAATTTTTTCTAGCTTTATACAACAGAAGTGTATATATTGTGTTTCTGTTTTTGTATAAAGCGAGAAAAACATATATCTTCTTGCTATACACTTATAATTATGCAATATACATACATTTTAATTCGATTCAACTGTATGCAAAACTAATTATACAATTGCAGCGAAATAGGCCAGCGAATTATACAATTTAGGCCAGCGAATTATACACTTGTATATGTATAGCGAATCATACAGTTTTTATGTTTGCTATGGAGCGCAATTATGCAAAGTTTGCTATAGCATACAAATATGAATTTTTTGTTTGCTATATGTGAAATTTGCCCTTCTTTTTTTTAAAAATAAAAATAAAAAATTAAAGTACGTTTGGATTTTATTTTAAATTATAATTTCAAATTCAATTGATATAAAATTGGAAGTATATCTTAATATTTTTAATTTTCACCAATTTTATGTTATTTTATTTTCTTTTAATTATATTTTTTTAAGATTGAAGCAAGAATAAAAACAAAATTCATGTATATCTATTTCTTCAAAACCTTACTAAATATATCATTATCTTGAACCTATCATATCCTCTAGTGGGTGAAGTGTAGTTTTCTAAATGCAGTCATTATATTTTTTATTTTTTAAAAAAGAAAGCTACTGCCCATATTGTAATTAAAAATCTCATGTTCAATCTTTTTGAGTATGACTATTTTTATTAGAAAGTATTTTATTTTTAATGTGATAGTTTTTAATTTAAATTTATATTTAATTGAATTTTAATATTAATACGAAAGTGGATGGAATTAATTTGTGTGTGTATTCCAGATTATTTTATTTTATCTTTGTATTCGAAATGATCGAATTCATACTGTAGCTTCGACTAAATATAAATTGTGCACTTCAAAATTTATAAATGACATTTTTAATAAAATTACCATACATAAAGTTTGAACCGAGAATTTTGATTAATAATGTAGCAATTTCACCGTTCCATTGCAATTTATATTATTATATCCAAAAATATACATATAATTTTGGCATGCAATTAAGGACTTTATTTTATTTCCTTGTCAATATACGGCAGAATCAAAGCATTTAATTCTATCGTATTCGATGTTTAAATTAAATTGATAAATATTAAAATATATATATTTTAAATGTAAATTTTAAATTAATTACTTTATTTTTTTTATCATAACCTTTTTACTTGCCATTTATTAGATAAATTATTTATATATTAAATAAATTTTAATAAAACTATAATATTTGAGTAAAAAGATTTATCTAAAAATTTAATACTTAAAAAATATGTCAATGGAGTAAGTAGACATTCAAAATGAGATCCATTTACATCTCACTGAAAAAACTGAAAAAGGCATGTCTGTTAACTGATAAAGAGGAACCCTCCAATTATTACGACGGAGTTTTGTTATCAGATAAATTAAAATAAAATAAAATAAGATAGAAGCGAGAGATTTATTATGTATTTTGAATTTATTTCGGTATATTAATGATATGAGAGATAGATAAACGAGATTTGATATGTATCACAGATACTATTAGGAATAGTATTTTTTCCTAATTTTTTCACCTTATTTTAAGTCTATAATTTTTTTTTCATATTTGAGTTATTTCCTTTAAGGAACAGATTGAAAACATATAAATTAAAGATCACTATTCTCATAATTGAACAAAATATAATACACAATATAATTATTTAAGAGTCTTTATTTATAAAAGTTTTTCTCCTAAACATATTTATGTTTTTCTTAATATATTAATTTTCAATACGTAAATCGTTTGACCAAACCATATTAATAATATATCTTTAGTATGTTTTTATTTATCGTCTGACTTATCAACCATATGATTTGTAATTATAAGCTTTCATATTATATTTTAACTATTTACGAACCCATATATAATTTTATTTGAATATAATATATTTAAAATAATGAGATACGTAATATTATAAACTAAAACATATCGAAGTGGGTGGGTGATATGTATTATAAATGGGGGTGTGCTGGTCGTGTGTCTTTTTGTACTTCCTTCTCTCAAATATTTCTATTTCCATTGAAAAATCAAGCTAAAATACATGTTATACTAACGTTTGCATTATGTGGTATATGAATTTAGTTATGTTTGAAATTAAATTAAAATTATTTATACGTGATAAAAATTTACTCGTATATAATATTTACACTAAATAAATGAAAGAAAATAATCATATAATCAATTAAAACGGACTTGACCTTCTCCGTTACTAATTGATTGTATAACATTAGACTAAAAACTTTTTCAGCCCCTTAAAAATTAAGACCATGTTTGGCATAGCCAATCGGCTTGCTATAGCTTTATGGCCGGCCCATGAGGGCTTAAAAGGTCTTTAAAAAAGTCAAAAATCAAACAAAACATTTCGTTCAATACTTTTGATACATAAAACATGAAACTCATAATCAAATATTGAAATCTAAACATGGAAAAGGCACACCATTAAAAAAAAAGTATGTGGATGAAAATGCTTTGTTTCATTTCGATTTGAAGTACAAATCTTTCGATCGTTTGATTGGTGGAATAAGAATAATATTCTCGAGATAAAATATTAAGTATCTTATATAAAAGATAAAGTAGTCAATATATATATATATATATATATATATAAATACACGCCCTTTCTCTATTCTATCCCACGTATTGCCAAACGACCAATGCTTAGATTAGTTAGAAAACCAAACACAAATATCAAATCAAAAGAAATAAAGTGTTAAATTATATTGCATTATTAACATTAAATACAAAACATAAAAATGCACGTGATTTGTAAATGTATAAATATTGTCATTCTAATTAAGGTGAATTACTTTATACACAAATGTTGCTTTTTGTCACCGACAATCCACATAAAGTTTGGAATTTTCATTGAAAACTAGATGATAATGTTGAAATATAAGATATAGTCAATTTGTACAACCTAATGCAGCACTTACTATAAATAATAATAATAATAATAATAATAATAATACCACATGTTGTTTCCTTCCTGATCGAAGAGAGTTCAATTTAACGAGTGATTCAAAATTTAGTTAAAAAATTATTTTGTTAAAAGAATCATGATTATTGATGTATGTGTTGTTCAAAGTGTAATTAAAGATTAATGATAATTTTTTCCATGAAAACTAACAATTTCACCTCTAAATGAGTTGTGGCTTCGATGTCTTAAAAGAGAGTAAATTCAAGCTTAAATCAAAAAAATTGAATTTTTATTATTAGTAACGCAAGTTAGGAATGGAACGTCCTCTTAATCAAAATTACTTAAAAAAATAAATTTATTAGATGGGAGGATGAAGAAATTGAAAAGAAAAAAATTCGTAAAAATTTAAGGCATAGCAATTATAATCATATCGATACTAAATATAAAAAAAAAAATAATAAGAATTAACACGTATAACTAGATGACAAAAATCAAGGTCGTATCTATTACATAAAAGACTCTAATTTATAAACATACAATTATTATAAATAAAAAACTTTCATCAAATACTACTAATCACCTAATAACCATTACATGAAAAATTCTCATCGATATCACTAAACTATTTATAAATACTTTTTATTTTTCTTGTCACATTACATGTGGAATGTAACTAATGGATGCCTTCACCACTCCCTTAGCATGATAAGAACTATCACTACAACTCAATTTTTTGATTAGCCACCATAACCCCTTTTCTTTACCCTTATTAATACATCTAATATTATTTACATTCACTTTCTCATCATTAATTTTTCTTAATTGCAATTGAGAAAGTGATGAAACTTTATTATTACTACTTTGTCTTCTCTTGAGGTCTCTTAATTCCATCTCTTGTGAAAATGATTTTGATGTTCCAAATAATAATAAATACCATGATTTCAACCCCTTCTTATTACCTTGGGAAAATGTGATATAATCCCCTATTTCCCCTTTCTTTTTGAGCTTTTGGTGATTAATATCTTTGATAGGATTTTCTTGAGGAATAATTTTTCCACAAAAAATTATATCTTGATGATGAAAAAATTGATTATTGGTCATTTCTTGATTGAAAAACTCAAATAACTCTTCCTCTTGAGATTCTTCACTTGATACGTAGTTTTCCCATTCTTTAGCATTGTTGTATATAGAGAGGTCGCGAAAAGAAAGACAACTTTCTTCTTCTTGATTTACGTTTATAAATTTATTGAATTCCATCTTCTTCTTTTTTTACTTTAGATATAACAATAATAATTATGCCTCAATCGATGATGAGAGAGATTTAAGATATTATGAAATTAAGGACACATATATATTTGGTGAGGGAAAGAAGCTAATAAGATGGACACTTATATATATGGAGATCTTGAGAGTTTAATTAGTAACAAGATTAGTAATTAATTAACATTTTGTTTGATGATTATATTATTTATTTATTTGTCTTCTAGAAGAATGAAACTTTGTAAGGGAAAAGGGGGATTTTCTATTTATTTTAATAAAACAACTAATCTAGAAGAGTAGGCAGAGAAAGCAAAATGGAATGATAAGACAATTGTTAGCAATTAATTAAAGTTTAATTATCAAGAGAGTTCACATTGAATAATTAGATAAAGTTTATAGGAATATATAGTACAGAAAAAGATAAAAACGACAAAATGAAGTGCCTAATATACAACTTATTTTATTGGAGAAATTTCTTTTCCTTCCATAATTGTATTATTGTAATCGATCGAATGAGTGGATAGTTCATGAAGTAAGTACATGAATAACTATTCATATTCACTAGGTTTTATAAATCTTTTTGGATAAGAATGTATCTATTTATTATGATATTTAATATAGTGACTTTTGGAGTGATTTCTCAACCTATAAATAGGATTGTTCATTCACTATTGTAATATATACAAATGAGACTAATATACCTTTGAATAAGAAGAAAAGTTCGTTTCTTCTATCTATTTCTCTTGTCTTGTTCTCTTTATGATTATAGTCTTATGAGCTTGATTTTATAACACGTTATCAGCACGAAAGGGCAAAAGAAAGTATAGTTCTTGCCTATAAGGGTTGTGGTCATTATAGTGTGGCACATGGTTGTGTACCTATGGTACAACAAAAGTAAAGCAAGAAACATGTCTTGCTCGTAATGATTTTGACCATGACAATAGTAATATAATTTCCTCCTTGAAGGAGATGCTCACCATAGGGATGATGTCATGCAATATGTGATAGTACACAAAATTAATGGCAAGCTCTAATGAAATGGATATTGCCATAGAAATAATATTGGGGTACAGTTGTAGTAAGTCTCAAAAGAAACCTTTTAAGTTTCGAATGAATTGAAAAGAAATATTGAGACTACAAATTATGAAAAGGTCAGGATCTGAATTTGTTATTATAGTTGTGTATTTTGATGACTTGAACGTCATTAGCACTCTTAAAGAGCTTTCAAAAGCTGTTGAATGTTTGAAAGGGTGAAAAAATCTTGGTAAGACAGAATGTTGTCTTGACCTACAAATTTGACAAATGAAATATTTGTCCATCAATCAACATACACAAAAAAGTTTTGATGCGATTTTTACATGGATAAATCACATTCATTGAGTACCCCAATGATTATGAGATCGCTTGAAATAAATGATAATTCATTTTGATCTCAAGAGAAGGATGAAGAGCTTCTTGGTGATGAAACTTCATATCTTAGTGCAATCAGGGTACTAATGCATCTTGCTAATAATACTCGACCAGATGTCTATTTTGCAGTAAATTTACTGACAAGATTCGATTCCTCCCCAACAAAAAGACATTGAAATGGTGTTATGTATTACTTGAATATCTTTGAAGGACCATAGACATGAGTTCATTCTATTCTGAAGAATTCAAGTCAAAGTTGATTGGTTACGCAGATGCAGAATATTTATCTGATCTGCATAAAACACGATCTCAAACACGCTATTTGTTTTCGTGTGGAGGCACAATAATATCCTGGCGATCAATAAAACAAATGTGTGCTATGCAGAAATAAAAGCCCTCCATGAAGCAAGTCGAGAATGCGTCTGATTGAGATAAATGACACACCATATTCAGGAAATGTGTGGTTTTTCTTTGAAAAAGAATATACCAACCACAATGTACAAAGATTGGAGACATCATCGCAAGAAATTATTTAATCAGGGGGAGTATAATACGCGTTGTACTCTTTTTTCCTTGACCGAGGTTTTGTCCCACTGGATTTTCCTGACAAGGTTTTTAATGAGGCAACAAATAATGCGTATCAAAAGATATGTGTACTCTTTTTCCTTCACTAGAATTTTTTCCCACATGGTTTTTCTAGTAAGGTTTAACGAGACACAATATCTATGGACATCCAAGGGGGAGTGTTATAAATCGATTGAATGAGTGAATAGTCCATAAAGTAAGTACATGAACAACTATCCATATTCACTAGGTTTCATGAACCTTTTTGGATAAGAATGTATCTATTTATTATGATACTTAATATGGTGACTTTTGGAGTGATTTCTCAACCTATAAATAGGGTTGTTCATTCACTATTGTAATATAAACAGATGAGACTAATATATACACTTGAATAAGAAGAAAAGTCCTGTTCTTCTATCTATTTCTCTTGTCTTGTTCTCTTTATAATTATAGTCTTATGAGCTTGATTTTATAACAATTATTGTATTATTCTCATATTTGATTTGATATGTTAATTTAAATCGATGATCTAGTAAAATAATCTTTTTATTTTCATAATATAAATATATGAGTAAAATTGTATCTATTATAATTTTTTTTCCAAAGTTAACTTATAAAATTATATTGAATATATTATTATTATTATTATTATTATTATTATTATTATTATTATTATTAAAGGGGAAAGGGTCTGATATACCCCTTATCTTTATCATTTAGAGCTGATATACCCCTTGTTATTAACGTGACTCATATATACCTATACTTATAAACAAATACTCACATGTACTCTTTTCCTCCAGCGGAAATGAAAAAATAATAATTTTAATTTAATTTTTTATTATTTTTTCTAAAAATATAATCCCATATCAGTATATTTAATCCTCGTCAAACATATTTTTTTAACCTTTTTTTGTTTCAATGACTAATTTATAATTATTATTTTGATAATCAAATTTATTTATATTTCACTAATGTTCTTGTAAAACTTATTGTAGATGACCAAATTTTTTTCTTTGAATACAAAAATTAAATTACAATATAGACAAAAAAAATAGTTTAAAATATTTTTTCTTTACACTAAGGAATGAAAGAAAAAAAAGAATAAGAAACTCAAATAATTATAATCAAAGAAGTCGAAAAATAATTTATGTGTGAAAAAATTAAAATATACCTTGAACATTGATAGAAGAATCACATATACCCCTAAATATTTTTAAAAAAAATTAAAAGTAAAAAATATAAATTTAAAACTAATTTTTTCACTTCCGTTAAATGAAAGGTATATGTGAGCTCATTTTGTAACGGCATGGGTATATGTGAGCCGTTTGTATAACGGAAAGGGTATATATGAGCTACTTTCATAACGAGGGACATATCAGCTCTAAATGACAAAGTTAATGAGTATATTTGACTCTTTTCCCTCATTATTATATATCTTATTAAAAATAGGTATTATCAATTCCCGTCTAATTGAGAAACAAGATAATACTTAACTTTCTCATAATACTCTGTCTTAATATGTGTTCTTCATATCTTCCTATTTAAGATCATAATTTCAATAAATTAAAGCTACACTATGTCCCATCAATCACCTCTTTCATTTACCTCTCAAACCTAGTTCTACCTCTCCGCATTCATATAATTTTTTTTTATCTCTTCAAACAATCATCATCATAAGTTATTTAGAAATTTATATATTATTTTATATGAGAAGAATGTAAAATAATAATAAATATAAGAAAAATCATCAAAAATATCTTTAAATTACGTGAAATTAATAAAAATGGCCCTTAATTTATAGTTTGACTCAAAAATGCCTATGCCGTCAATGTTTTGGTTTAGAAACTCCCCTACAATTACTAAATGGATCAAACATGTCTTTTCCGAATATATATATACTAGTTTCACACCACGTGGCATTGAACGTGTGTATGTATATATAGTATACGATGTTGTAAAATAGAATTAATGTTACTAAATTAAATTTTTTTAGTAAATAGTTTAAGGAACACAGGACACGTGCTTTTAAATGATTAATACAAATTGATATAAAATTATTTGTATTTTGAGATCAAAATGACCAGATATCATTGAAACATTTCGAAATACATTCAAAGTTTAAATATGTGGAGAAAATGACATTTTTTTAGTAGTATAATTTTTTACATTATTAAATTTTGTAAGCAAATCTAACCAACAAAATTTTAGAAAAATATCAATACAAAAAATGTCACCTAAAGTGTTTCCTTGAGGTTATGAACTTAAATTATCCACACTATTTAAGTATAATTTTTCAATTAAATCTTCATACATGAAATCCATTATGTGCATGACACTAATAAGGATTATCATAACTATTTTAATATTTTATATTTATACACAATTTATTTTTTACTTGTTGCCGAATGAAAGTATCTACTATCTTATAAAATTGTATCGTGATTTAAAATATTTAACTTTTTAAATAATAAAAATTAATAGATGAATAAAATTTAAAGTTTTGTTTATAGAATATTTAATTTGATTTAAAATTCATTTATGATCAATGACTATTTTCTTATCTATTTTACATAGCTAGCAAGGAGTGTATCTTGTGACATACAATTGTCTCAAATCAAAATGAACACAAAATAACAAGAAATTCATACTTAGAAAATATCATATACAAAATGAATATTAAACTTTGTTATATTGTTTATTTATTTGTCTTCTAGAAGAATGAAACTTTGTTAGGGAAAAGGGGGATTTTCTTTTTATTTTAATAAAACAACTAATCTAGAAGAGTAGGCAGAGAAAGCAAAATGGAATGATAAGACAATTGTTAGCAATTAATTAAAGTTTAATTATCAAGAGAGTTCACATTGAATAATTAGATAAAGTTTATAGGAATATATAGTACAGAAAAAGATAAAACGACAAAATGAAGTGCCTAATATTGAACTTATTTTATTATGTTATAAATTCATTGAAAGAGTGAATAATCCATAAAGTAAGTACATTAACAACTATCCATATTTACTAGGTTTCATGAATCTTTTTGGATAAGAATGTATTTATTTATTATGATACTTAATATGGTGACTTTTTGAGTGATTTCTCAACCTATAAATAGGATTGTTCATTCACTATTGTATTATATACAGATGAGACTTAAATACACTTGAATAAGAAGAAAATTCTTCTTCTTCTATCTACTTCTCTTGTCTTCTTCTCTTTATGATTTTAGTGTTATGAGCTTGATTTTATAACACGTTATCAGCACGAGTCTCTAGCCAGTTGAGAGTGAGTTTTAGTTTTTCTTTAACTCATGTTTTGGTTGATCTCGTTATGAGAATCAAGGTATTATTTACATAAAATCAAGTATGTATTTTCTAAAATATTTTTATGATTTAGAATAAAATAATATTCAGTCACTAACAATTATCAGGAACCGAAGACATATACTGCTATTGGTTGAATATGACAGGCTATACAAAATTTCTTAAATAGAAGAAGGTATAAAATTTTAATAGCATGAGTTTGAATATTATTTTGATTGTTTTGAAAGACTCAAAGGGTGAGTCATGTTGTACTTCGGTCTATTATACCGTTGGTTAAGGTAAGACGATGGGTTCAAGTCTTATCGCACTAAAAAGGGTAATACATCAGGTTAAGTCCAGATGCACATAATGAAAATTTTGAGGATAAGACGATAGATTCAAATTCTATCGCGCCAAGAGAATAAGACATCAATTTTGATGCACCGTGATAATAATATATGGATAAGACATTGAGTTTGAGTCTCAATGCATCGTAATGGTGATAAAATGATGATTAAGGCAAAAATAATATATTTTTGATGAAATGTCTTAAAATTCATCATATTGAATTTGCTCCATTCCTTGAAAAGAATGTGGTAGCAACATGTGATAACTCTGAATTCCGCCTGTTGACTTGCTCTATTCAATCATATGAATGTAGTTGCAGTGAATGATTAGTCTGAAAGATGACAAATAATAATGATATGAATAAGGGCGTGGAGGGACAGAATTATAATCATCATCATTGTGGTAATGATAAAAGGAAGAACACTATGAGTTCTTCAAATAGTCCTTCAAAATGTGAAGGCAATTTTTATTATCAAAATGGTATGAAAGGTCATTAGACTTGTGAATGTTGTCAACCTAATAATTTGACAAGTTTATAAATCCTCTATCATGACACAAGAAGATAAAGTTATTTGGTACACTTGATCTTTCAAAATGATGTTGAGGTGTGTCATGAAAATATGCTGAATTTTAAAACATGACAATGTACTTATAATGTAAATTTATGAAGTACATATAAATGATTAGTTCATTCCTTGAAGAGAATGTGACTTGTGATGAGTATCGTGAATGCTCGACCATTCTATAAGAGAATGGGTCAAGATGTGATAAAATCATTACGGATTGTATATATGCCACAACTCACCTCTATGGAAGGTTTGAAAAAAAATGATATATGTCATAACTCACCTCTACGAGAGGTTTGAGAGGAAATAAATTTTATTTGGCAGAAATGGCTAATCGTATTGTACGTTTATATACTATGGTATGTTTATTATGAAAGGGAAAAAGAAAAAAATAGTTCTTGCCTATAAGGGTTGTGGTCATTATTGTATGGCAATACAAATTTGTCATTGGTTGTGTACCTATGGTACAACAAAAGTAAAGTAAGAAAGACGTCTTGCTCGTAATGATTTTAACCATGACAATAATAATATAATTTCCTCCTTGAAGGAGATGCTCACCATAGGGATGGTGTCATGCAATATGTGATAGTACACAAAATTAATTGCAAGCTCTAACGAGTTGTGCTATTATATGAGGAATAATATTGGGGTTGTAGTAGGTCTCAAAAGAAACTTTTTAAGTTTCGGATGAATTGAAAATAAATATTGAGACTATAAATCACTGCAACAGAAAAGGGTTATAAATATTTATGTAAAAGATTATCCCACTTTTCTCTTGTTTGTTGCAGACAAACATGAACATGCTGATGAAATCACACGCGAAAGTAAATTATAAGTGTACTAAAATAAAGATTAGTTGGCATGACCAGTTGACCATTCTGGTTTAAATGTGATGCAAATGTAATTGAGAATTCATGTGGATTACATGATGAAGAAATAAAAGATTCTTCAAGAATTCTCATGTGTTGCTTGTTCTCTTCATAAAATGATCATTGTACTAGTTAAGGTTGGGATTGTAATTCCCTAAAATTTTTGGAACATATAAAAAGGTGAATATGGCCCGTTCACCTGTCATGTGGATCATTTGCAACTATATGATCGATGCATCTATGCGATGGTCACACGTATTTTGTTGTCAACTTACAAATTGGTTTTTGTAAGGTTGTTTGCTTAAATTGTTAAAATTAAGAGCACAGTTCCAAACTATGAAATTATATTGATAATGCTGATTGATTTAGCAGAAATTGTATGCCTCCAATTATAGCTAAATCATGGTTATGAGAACAAAACTCCCAAATGAGATTTGGTATGAGATAAGTAACATGTATCAACACATGTATGCATCAAGACAACAAGGTTTCCCAATTAAAATTGGTTCAGGGTCAAGAACCAAATAATGTTCATCTAAAATGTTAAATGTGCGGTTATGATCTAATTGCTCCACCACGCACAAAGATGAATTCCCAAATAAGGTTGGGATGAATGTTAGATTTGCTAACATTAGGGGGAGAGACGATTGACAACTGAAAATTATGTGTCAGGTTAATTATGAATTATCTAGATCCTCGCTAAAGAAATATGTGCTAAAGTTCAAAGGATAATTCATTTGCATAATGTTGCAAATCAATTGCCAGATGAATGTACTGACCCTATGAAATAATTCAGCTGCAAATGCTCCAATGTGAAGTCCTTGAAGGACAGAGTCTATGATTCGCCGAAAGCGTAATAGACCAATCGGTTTCAAATATAAAATTCCTTGAATAAAGAAGGAGCAAATGATTAATATGGTCATGATAATGAGGCAAGTGCTATAAAAGAGCACATTGACATAACACTTTATAAAACCTTGAAAAAGGTTCAGGTACATGAAAAATGAAGAAAAATGAAGAGATCTCGATAAGTTATGCCTTGTTGGAATTGGTATCAAATAACCGTCGACGGTATTTTTGATATGAGGTAGCGCTCAATGATATAAATTGTGACGAGGATCTTGAATACAAATCTGTCATAGAGTGGGACAGATAAATGATTGGCCAAGTAAAATGCTTCTTGGTGATGAAACTCCATATCTTGGTGCAATCAGGGCACTAGTGCATTTTGCTAACAGTATTACCAGATATTTATTTTGCAGTAAATTTACTGGCAAGATTCAGTTTCTCCCCGGTAAAAGGACATTGAAATGGTGTTGAGCACATGATTGAATATCCTCGAAGGACCATAGTTATGGGTTTATTCTATTCCGAGGAATTCAAGACAAAATTGATTGTTTATGTAGATACAGAATATTTATCTGATCCGCATAAAACACGATCTCAAAGACGTTATTTGTTTTCATGTGGAGGCACAATAATATCCTGGCAATCAATAAAGTAAATGTTGCTACGCAAAAATAAAAGCCCTCCATGAATCAAGTCGAAAGTGCGTCTGGTTGAGATAAATGACACACCATATTCAGGAAATGTGTGGTTTTTCTTTGAAAAAGAATATACCAACCACAATGTACGAAGATTGGAGACAACATCACAAGAAATTAAGTGATGTTTTAATCAGGGGGTGTATAATACGCGTTGCACTCTTTTTCCCTTGACTAAGATTTTTTCCCACTGGATTTTCCTGGCAAGGTTTTTAATGAGGCAACAAATAGTGCGTATCAAAAGATATGTGTACTCTTTTTCCTTCACTAGAATTTTTTCCCACAGGGTTTTTCCTAGTAAGGTTTTAACGAGGCACAATATCTATGGACATCCAAGGGGGAGTGTTATAAATTCATTGAATTAGTGGATAATCCATAAAGTAAGTACATTAACAACTATCCATATTCACTAGGTTTCATGAACCTTTTTGGATAAGAATGTATCTATTTATTATGATACTTAATATGGTGACATTTGGAGTGATTTCTCAACCTATAAATAGGGTTGTTCATTCACTATTATATTATATACAGATGAGACTTAAAATACACTTGAATAAGAAGAAAATTTCTCTTCTTCTATCTACTTCTCTTGTCTTCATCTCTTTATGATTTTAGTGTTATGAGCTTGATTTTATAACATATTGGAGAAATTTCTTTTCCTTCCATAATTGTATTATTGTATTACTCTCGTATTTGATTTGATATGTTAATTTGAATCGATGATTTAGTAAAATAATCTTTTTATTTTCATAATATAAATATATGTAATAACAGATAGTATTAAATAAATAGTATTAAATAATATTAGTATTTACTGTGTACTAATCCTAGTCCTATTAGAATTAGTACTCCTTAATCCTAGTCCTATTAGGATTAGTACTCCTTCCTATATCTCCTATATATATCTCCCATGTATTCCCTTATTAGGTTAACACTTCAATACAATCAATATTCCTTCATGGTATCAAGAGCCAGAAAACCTAGATCTTCTTTTCTCTAGGTTTTTTTTTCTCTCTTTAGGGCACCGATCGTTCCCTCTCTTCTCTTGGGCGGCGGCAGCCATGACAACCGAGGTGGATCCTCTCGATTCACTTCCTTCTGGCGTTAAACTCCTTCTCAGGCATCTTCATGCCCTGATTCCCGAAAAATTATCAGACATAAATTACCCTACATGGAAAATCACCGTTCTTACAGCCCTTGAGGCCAATTACCTTCTCAAATACGTCGATGGAAGCACAGAACCGCCGCCGGCAGTCATCACCGCCACGGACAAATCAGAAAAAACCAATCCGGCCCATGCCGCCTGGAAAGCCGTGGATGGCCAGATCCGATCATGTTTGATTGCGGTCATCTCTCCCACGGTTCAGAAACACGTCCGATCCTACACAACTGCTTCAGCCCTGTGGACGGCCCTCGCAACACGCTATGCATCAATTTCCCACTCTCATATTTTTCAATTGCGTGATCGTCTCCACACAATTACCAAAGGCACGAAAACTATGGCGGAGTATTTAGACGAGGTCTCCACCATCATCACAGCCCTCGACACCGTGAACGAAATCATTCCCGAAAAAGATCTCGTCATGTGCGTCGTTCGGGGGCTCCCATCAGCTTACTCCTCCATTAAACAGGCGGTTCGCATCAGTCCAACGCCCGTTGACCTGACTACTCTCTCCTCGTGGCTAAAAAGTGAAGAAATCAACGTGGATCTGGAGAGCAAACTTCTTCTCCGAGAAGCCGCTGTTATGGAGCCGGCCACCGCCCTCACCGCAAGCCAGAACTATCGCGGGGGGCGTGGTGGCGGCCGGCAGGGGAGCCGCGGCGGCTACGGCAGAAACAGCGGAGGCCGCGGGCGCGGCGGTCGGCAGGGCAGTCGTCCGCCGTACGACGGTCAGCAGCACGGCAGCAACAACAGCCTGCACTCCTTCGGCAGCGGCGGGCAGTCATCTTCCAGCGGCGGGCAGGGCACTTACGAGCGGGATCGTCCAACTTGTCAAATCTGTCAGAAAACAGGACACACCGCTGCTCATTGCTGGTTTCGGTATGAGGAGAGCCGAAATAGTGATAACCGTGCCAATTATGCATCTCAAGCCGGCCCTTCCTCTGAATGGCTGTTGGATACTGGGGCCAACATGCACGTTACTTCTGATCTATCCAAGCTTAACGCTCCAAATCCATATCATGGCTCCAATGGTATTACTGTTGGCAACGGTGAGTCCCTTAATATTTCTCACACTGGCACGGGTACCATTAAAACCCCCACCGCTATCTTTCACCTAGGTAACCTTACCCACGTCCCTTCTATTAAATCCAATCTCCTTTCAGTTCACCAATTCACAAAAGACAATAATTGCTCACTCTTGTTCACCTCTAATGATTTTCAGATCCTAGACAATACTACCAAGAGGGTGATTTTTCAGGGCCCCTGTGAGCATGGTCTGTACGTTCTTCCTGGCACAAGTTCGTCTGCCCACCCAGTTTCAGAAAGCGTTCCTGTGGCTCCGGTGGCTCTTTCGGCTGATGGCCACAGTCTGTTGTGGCACAGTCGTCTGGGTCACCCGTCTACTCAAATAATAAATTCTTTAATGTCTCAATTAGGTTTTTCTTCCATTCATGTAAACAATTGTGACTCCTGTTCAATTGCTAAATCTCATAAATTACCTTTTACTTTATCTGAGAAGCGTACAACTGCACCTTTTCAACTTATTCATTCTGACCTATGGGGTCCTACTGCTGTTCCTTCATTTGCTGGTTTTCGCTATTATATTTGTTTTGTGGATGATTTTACAAAATACACTTGGTTGTACCCACTAAAACACAAATCACAGGCATACACCACCTTTGTCACTTTTGAAAAAATGGTCAAAACACAATTCAATTCTCATGTTAAACTTTTTCGAAGTGACAATGGAAAGGAATATGTCAATAACATCTTTGGCCAGTTTCTGCAATCCCTGGGAATTATACATCAAACCTCCTGTCCATACACTCCCGAACAGAATGGGGTGGCTGAGCGTAAGCATCGCCATCTCATTGAAACGGTGGTTACTCTTCTACATCAATCTCATCTCCCTGTCTCCTTTTGGGTAGAAGCTCTAGCCACCGCAAACTACCTCATTAACAGAATGCCCAGTCACACTCTCTCCAACAAATCACCCTATCAACTCCTTTACCAAGAACTTCCCAATTATACCAACCTCCGCGTCTTTGGGTGTCTTGCCTACCCTTGGCTACGCCTTCATATTACTCACAAATTACAACCCCGATCCCGTCCTTGTATTTTTTTGGGCTATCATCCTACCTCCAAGGGTTATCGCTGTCTTGACCCACAAACTCATAAAGTCTACATATCTCGTCATGTCAAATTTGTCGAAAATGAGTTTCCCTACGAGTCTATTTCCTCCTCCACAAATACATCATTCATTGGCGTCCTTCCCCTTTTTCCAACATACTCACAGGGTCCCTCACCACCTTCCCCCACACCTCCACCCACTACCCAACCACCCCTCATCACCCCTTCGACCGTCACCCACAATACACCCGCAACCACCACCCACACTCACAACCAACCCGAACCACCCCATACCCACAACATCTCCAGCCCGATCCGTTTTGGGTCCTTCCCGGCCACCCCCGAATCACCACCGCCCGTGCCACCCCCCAATACTCATCCCATGTTAACCCGTGGCAAAGCCGGTATCTTTAAACCCAAAACCTTTCAGGCTACCATACTACCAAATACACCCCTTCCCGATAGTGAACCAACAACCTACTCTGTTGCCTCAAAAAATGCTTATTGGCGTCATGCTATGGATGACGAGTTTAAGGCTTTGACTGATCAGAAAACTTGGGTTCTTGTACCTAAGCCCCATGGGCGGCACCCAGTGGGCTGTAAATGGGTGTACAAAATTAAACACAATGCAGATGGCAGTATTTCCAGGTACAAGGCTCGTTTGGTTGCTAAAGGCTACAATCAGGAGTATGGGCTTGATTACTCCGAGACATTCAGTCCTGTTATTCGGCAGGAAACCATTCGCCTGGTACTGTCACTCGCCGTGCGCAACAATTGGCTCATCAATCAGTTGGATGTTTCCAATGCTTTTCTTCATGGCATGCTTGATGAAACTATCTACATGACGCAACCACCGGGCTATGTTGATCCCCGCTTCCCTCAACATGTTTGCAAACTCCAGAAGTCTCTGTATGGGCTCAAGAAAGCCCCCCGTGCTTGGTACACACGTCTGAAAACGTTCCTCCAGGGACTCGGCTTCACGTGTTGCGTACACGACACGAGTCTGTTTACTCGACATTCAGCACACGGTACAGTCATTCTTCTTGTCTATGTAGATGATATCATTATTACAGGCTCTACTGCAGCTCTCATTCAGGATGTCACTCGAGCTATGCATACTACCTTCAAAATGAAGGACCTTGGCCCGTTACATTATTTTCTGGGAATGGAGGTTTCTCGGACAGGCAGCGGCTTGTTTCTTCATCAGTCAAAATATGCTCGAGATCTGTTGCAGAAAGCTGGACTGGAAAAATGCACCAGTCAACCAACACCGATGGCAGTCTCTTCGTCTACGAATGGAGCCGACACCCCCTTTGCCGATATCACCCACTTCCGCAGCCTCATTGGGGCTCTACAGTATCTGGCCATTACCCGTCCTGACATCCAGTTTGCTGTCAACCGAGTTGCTCAGCGCATGCATCAACCAAGTGAACATGATTACCATTGTCTAAAACGCATTCTCAGGTACATTTTTGGCACTCTTGGTCGTGGTTTACTCATTCGACCCGGGGACTTGGAGCTTCGGGGTTTCTCAGATTCAGATTGGGCGAATGATAAAAATGACAGAAAATCTACATCGGGGTTTCTCGTTTTTTTGGGGCCGAACCTGATCTCCTGGTGTACAAAAAAACAACCCAAGGTCTCTCGGTCCTCGACTGAAGCTGAATACCGCGCCCTTGCTCTTCTTGCTGCTGAGACCATGTGGGTCACATATATTCTTCGCGAACTCCGCGCCACTCACACTGTTCCTGCTCTCTATTGTGACAACAAATCAACCATCTGTGTGGCCAAGAATTCCGTCCTACACACCAGAATGAAGCATGTTGATACCGATTGTCTCTTTGTTCGCGATGAAGTTCAGGCCGGCACCATGACTGTGCAGTATGTACCCACTGAAGAACAACCGGCTGATATTCTCACCAAGCCTCTCCCGAGCCGACAGCACGATTACCTCAGTTCCAAGCTTCCGTTCGCTTCCGCTCAGCTCAGCTTGAGGGGGGATAATAACAGATAGTATTAAATAAATAGTATTAAATAATATTAGTATTTACTGTGTACTAATCCTAGTCCTATTAGAATTAGTACTCCTTAATCCTAGTCCTATTAGGATTAGTACTCCTTCCTATATCTCCTATATATATCTCCCATGTATTCCCTTATTAGGTTAACACTTCAATACAATCAATATTCCTTCAATATGAGTAAAATTGTATCTATTATATTTTTTTTTCTAAAGTTTACTTATAAAATTATATTGAATATATTATTATTATTATTATTATTAAAGGGAAAAGGGTCTGATATACCCCTTAACTTTATCATTTAGAGCTGATATACTCCTTGTTATGAAGGTGACTCATATATACCCCTACTTATAAACAAATACTCACATATACTCTTTTCCTCTAACGGAAATGAAAAAATAATAATTTTAATCTAATTTTTTTTATTTTTTCTAAAAAATATAATCCCATATCAGTATATTTAATCCTCGTCAAACATATTTTTTAACCTTTTTTTGTTTCAATGACTAATTTAGAATTATTATTTTGATAATCAAATTTATTTATGTTTCACTAATGTTCTTGTAAAACTTATTGTAGATGACTAAATTTTTTTCTTTGAATACAAAAATTAAATTACAATATAGACAAAAAAATAGTTTTAACTATTTTTTCTTTACGCTAAGGAATGAAAGGAAAAAAAAATAAGAATAAGAAACTCAAATAATTATAATCAAAGAAGTCAAAAAATAATTTATGTATGAAAAAAATTAAAATATACATTGAACTTTGATAGAAGAATCACATATACCCCTAATTATTTTTTAAAAAAACTAAAAGTAAAAAATATAAATTTAAAACCAATTTTTTCACTTCCTTTAAATGAAGAGTATATGTGAGCTCATTTTGCAACGACATGAGTATATGTGAGCCGTTTGTATAACGGTAAGGGTATATATGAGCTACTTTCATAACAAGAGGTATATCAGCTCTAAATGACAAAGTTGAGGGGTATATCTTACCTTTTTCCCTCATTATTATATATCTTATTAAAAATAGGTATTATCAATTCCCGTCTAATTGAGAAACAAGATAACACTTAACATTCTAATAATACTCTGCCTTAATCTTCCTTCTTCATATCATCCTATTTAAGATCATAATTTCAATAAATTAAAGCTACACTATGTCCCATCAATCACCTCTTTCATTTACCTCTCAAACCTAGTTCTACCTCTCCGCATTCATATAACTTTTTGATTTCTCTTCAAACAATCATCATCATAAGTTATTTAGAAATTTATATATTATTTTATATGAGAAGAATGTAAAATAATAATAAATATAAGAAAAATTGTCGAAAATATTCTTAAATTACGTGAAATTAATAAAAATGGCCATTAATTTATAGTTTGACTCAAAAATGTCTATGCCATCAATGCTTTGGTTTAGAAATTCCCCTACAATTACTAAATGGATCAAAAATGTCTTTTCCGAATATATATATATATACTAGTTTCACACCACGTGCATTGAACGTGTGTATGTATATATAGTATACGATGTTGTAAAATAGAATTAATGTTACTAAATTAAATTATTTTAGTAAATAATTATAGTTTAAGGAACGCAGGACAAGTGCTTATAAATGATTAATACAAATTGACATAAAATTACTTGTATTTTGAGATCAAAATGACCAGATATCATTGAAACATTTTGAATACATTCAAAGTTTAAATATGTGGAGAAAATGACATTTCTTTAGTAGTATAATTTTTTACACTATTAAATTTTGTAAGCAAATCTAACCAACAAAATTTTAGAAAAATATCAATACAAAAAATGTCAACTAAAGTGTTTCCTCTTGAGGTTATGAACATAAATTATCCACACCATTTAAGTATAATTTTTCACTTAAATATTCAGACATGAAATTCATTATGTGCATGACACTTATAAGGATTACCATAACTATTTTAATATTTTATATTTATACACATTCTATTTTTTACTTGTTGCCTAATGAAAGTATCTAGTATCTTATAAAATTATATCGTGATTTAAAATACCAAACTTTTTAAATAATAAAAATTAATAGATGAATAAAATTTAAAGTTCTGTTTGTAGAATATTTAATTTGATTTAAGATTCATTTATGATCAATGACTGTTTTCTTATCTATTTTACATAGCTAGCAAGGAGTGTATCTTATGACATATAATTTTCTCAAATTAAAATGAACACAAAATAACAAGAAATTCATACTTAAAAAATATCATATTCAAAAAGAATATTAAAAAAAAATGGAACAATACATAACAAAAGAAGAAGGAAGACGAAAATATATGATCATACTATATTCACTATAGTGTTCCATTTGATTAAAGTCTCTTGCCACCACCACTTTACTTTCTCCCTATATTTTTACTTACATATCTATTAAAAAAATGTATTATCATGACTATGTTATCATATTATAAGTAAAAGCCAAATTCTATATTTGAAATAGTGGAATTAATATCAATATTAATGATTCAATAGACTACGTTGATGCTTATTGTTTTAGCAAATTAGAAAGAACTCCTTCATTGGAGGGTAAACAAATAATTAAAAAATCAAAGAAGAAGATCTTACCTAAATCATGTGACTATTTTCATATTTGTTTATTATTATTGTCTTTCCTACAACTTTTCGTCACTGTTAAATCATGAAAATCCTAAAAAAAAATACAAGTGTGAGTTTATGAAAGATTTGTTACAATTTGTTCACCAACTCTTTCTTATGTGGTACCTTGAATTTTGATGAACTTATAACTTAATCAATTGTTGCATATAACCCTGAGATTAAGGCTGGGCAATGGAACGAGATGTACCGGTATCGGTCTGATTCGTTCCGGTTCGATTGCCTAAGGGACAGAATGGGACATCCTGAATCGGGACACGAAACAAAACTGGTACCGGCCTGATTCCAGTTCGATCCGGTTTAGTTCCGATTAATTAATATTTATTAATTAATTTATATTATATATTTATAAATTATAATTTATATTTTATATTAAATAATAAATACTACTCAAGTAACCCAACCACCCCCTATTAATATTACATTAGTATTACATTCGAGACTTAGTTGAAACAGAACCCTTCCTAGAAGGTGGCTACGTAAACTATGCACTCTACTAGTAGTTATAAATTGAAATTGTAATACAAATTTAAATAAATTAAATTGATATTTTTTAATTTGTATAATTGTTTTTCCTTATTTTTATTTAATTTTTTTAAAATTACAAATTTAATTTATTTAAATTACAAATTTAATTTATTTAAATTACAAGTTATAAATATAACTTATAATTATAACATATTAATAAAATAAGTAATCACTTATAAACTTCAAAAGATTTAAATCTTAAAAACTTAATTAGACTCAACTTGCAAACTTAATAAGTAATTTTTTTAATATCTTTAAAATAAACATTACATTTTAAATTTAAAAATATTAATTTAAACTTAGAAAAATAAAAGAAATGTTCATATTTTTGTAATTTAAAAAATCATTTTTTGAAATAACTAGATGTATCATCCCTTTATTCCATCCCAGTCCGTTCTGGTTCCATCCCGGTATATGGTGGAACGAGACGGAATCGAGTATCCGTCTTCCGTCCTGGTAATTTCGATCCGGTTCATCTCGGTATTGGTCAATGAACCGGTCAACTCATCCCATTCCGATCTGGTACCGGTTCGTTCCGGTCCGGTGGTCCCGTTCCGGTCCGTTGTATAGTCTTACCCGAGATTATTTGAGAATAAGAGGAGTAGAAAATTAAAAAGAATTGTAGTTTAAAAGTAAGAGGAAACCCCTTTATTTATACCTAACAAATAGTAGTATGAAAAGACGTTAATTGTGTCTTATCTGAAAAGTTACTGCTCATTGAAAAAGTCACAATCTTTTGCAAAAAGTCACAACCCTATGGAAAAGTCATAACCCTTTGAAAAAATCACAATCCTTCAGAAAAGTCACAACTGATTGAAAATGTCAAAATCCATCAAAAAAATCACAACTCTTTAATATGAAACGATATCTAGTTTTAATATAATACAAATAAGTAAATTAATAAATGAAATAAATTAAATATTTTTAATTAGGGGTCTTATAGTAATTTGACACTCAATTTAGGAGTTTACGTTTTTAAGATAGTGTATATATTATTATTATTATTATTGTTATTATTTTATTATTTTTTTCTTTTTAAACACATCTTCTTCCTAATTAAAATATTATGAAAGGATCCTATCTTATTTTCTGTCTTTCAAAATCACTTTAGCAAATAAAAATGTGAAAAATATTTTTTTTTCTTATTCTTATTTTATCAATTAAAATGGAATAACTTTATGTACTCTTTCGACGGATAATATGTGTCATATATATAAGATCATGGTATGTCTATCATTAGTTTTTGTTTTTATAACGATAAAAGTAATCATAATAAAATAAGAAATATTTGTATTTTTTATTTTTTCTAAATTAAAGTAGGATAAAACATTTTCTAATTTTAAAAATATTATTAAAAAAAGAATGTGTTAAAAGTATATTCATTTGAAAAATGAGCAATTTTGACTATTAAATAATAATAAGGATATTTTTTTGATCAAAGACATCAAGAACATTTTTTGATCAAACCATAAAATGAATGGTATTTTTGTTCATTTCACGTGGTTTAAGAATATTTTTGTTAATTTTTTCATAAATATTTATAACACAAATAAAAAATAACAATAAAAAATAAAACTGAAAATGACAAAAAAGTCCTCACACCCTCTGAGTTTTTTTTCTTTGAGAAATATCCATCAATAAAAACTTAAATAAAATAAAATAAAATTCATTACATTAATTAATATTCCCATATTTACCAATTAATCTATTCTCTTGTTCATCTTCTATGGATTCTTGAAAAAAAAAAAGTCGTTCCTTTACAGAGATCCCATTGAACTATAGTACTTCACACGCAAGTAAAATTCGTTGAAAATCCAAAACCCAGAATCCAAAATCCAAAAAAAACTGTTCAAAAATCCTCTAAAAGTTGTGTAATCAGAGCTATGAGTGGAAACGAATTCAGGTTTTTCTTATCGTGTGATATTAATCTTCCTGTTACTTACCGAATTGAGAAATTGGAAGGCAAATTGTTACCACCCAAGCTCGCTGATTCAGGTTCTTTCTGTTTTTTAACAGCAAATTTCTGGGTTATTTTGTCTTATTGAGTTTATTCTCTTTTGTAAATTGTGTTTTGTTGGAAGATAGCTTGTGGGCTTTTGTTGTTGTTTGATAAATATGGTATTTGGGGTTTGTTTGCAGACTATAATACCAGTTACCCTTGCTGGGACTTTAGACCCAAGTTTCATATTGTCTTAATTTTAGCTTCATGGACTGTTAAAGCTCGGTTCTTTTTGTTGACGTGTTGTTTGATAAATATGATATCTGGGGGTTCTTGCAGATTATTATATCAATTACCCTTGCTGGGATTTTAGACCCAAGTCTCATATTGTCTTAATTTTAGCTTCATGGACCTTTAAAGCTCGGTTCTTGAGCTGAATGTTGTTGTTGTTGACTTGTTGTTTGATAAATTTAGTATCTGGGGTTTCTGTAGACTGTTTTACCAGTTACCCTTGCTAGGATTTTAGACCTAAATCTCATATTGTCTTAATTTTAGCTTCATGGATCGTTAAAGCTCGGTTTTTAAGCTAAATGATGTTGGGTTTGTGGGGTATTCGGGGTTCTTGTAGACTATTTTATTAGTTACCTTGCTAGTATTTTAGAACCCAATCTCATATTGTCTTAGTTTTAGCTTCATGGACTGTTAAAGCACAGTTCTTGAACTAAATATTGTTGTTGTGGGGTTTATGTGTTCTTGATAAATATGGTATCTGGGGGTTCTTGTAGACTATTATAGTTGCTAGGATTTTAGACCCAAATCTTATATTGTCTTAATTTTAGCTTCATGGGTCGTTAAAGCTCCAATCAGTGAGGGTCTATCGGAAATGACCTCTCTACCTCCCAAGGTGGGAAGGGTAAGGTTTGCATACACTCTACCCTCCCTAGACCCCATTTGTGGGATTACACTGTGTTTGTTGTTGTTGGATAGATAAAGCTTGGTTCTTGAGCTAAATTATAGTACTGCACTAGATAGGAAAATAGGAAGAGCAGTTGGGGAATAGGTAGCTTGAATCGAAAGGACACCTTTTTCTTCACTGCCCTATTGCATCAGACATTTGGTGTATGTTTTTTGCTATCTTTGGTATAATTTGGGTCATGCCACTCAACATCCAGGATCCTTTTTGAAAGCTGGTCTCTGTAGCTAATTGACAACCCCATCAGCAACGTCTAGCAAATGATGCCCTCATACATTTTGTGATTTGTTTGGACAGAGAGGAATCATAGATCTTTTGATGGGCTATCAGCTCCTATTTCTCTCCTTATAGCTTGATGTCTTTTCTGGTTATTAAGTTGGCTGAATTTAACTCCTATCAAATGCCCTGTAAATCTTTTGGACTTTGTCAGCTCTTTAGTTTTTGCCTAGCTTTTTGTTTAGTTTGTATAGCTGGCTTTTATCCTCATCTCACTCTTTTGTACAATCTCCATCTTGCTGTTGCTTTTAATGGTATCATCTTACTTCATCAAAAAAAATAAAATTTATCTTCATGGGTTGTTGAGGCTCAGTTCTTGAGCTAAACTATAGTACTGTGCTGAATAAGAAAGGAAGAAGAGCATTTCGGGAATAAGTAGCTTGATTATTCCTTCAAGCATTGGGGTTTATGGTTTTTTCAGTTGTTGATAAATATGGTATCCAGTCGTAGACTGTACCAAGTAGCTTGTAGCTGTGCCTCCAAGAATTTAGGGAGATTTGAAGAAATTATGGAACTAAGCTTTTTGCAGTAATAAGATTTTAGACCCTAGTCTCATATTGTCTTTATTTTATCTTTATGGATCATTAAAGTCCAGTTGTTGAGCTAAATTGTAGTACCATGTTGAGTTAAGAAAAGAAGAGCATTTGGAATAGGTTAGCAGTTAGCCTGATTATTTCTCAAGCCCATTGGAGTTTATGGGTTTCTCTGTTGTTGATAAATATGGTATATGGGCTGTTTGTGGAATATTCTATCAGTTACCTTGCTAGGATTTTAGACCCGAGTCTCATATTGTCTTAATTTTAGCTTCATGGATCGTAAAAGCTCGATTCTTGAGCTAAATTGTAGTACTGTGCTGAATAAAGAAACAAAGAAGAGCATTTGGGGAATAGGTAGCTTGATTATTCCCTAAAGCCATAGGGGTTTATGGGATTTTGTTGTTGTCGATAAATATGGTAACTGGGCTGCTTGTATAATATTATACCAGTTACCTTGTTAGGATTTTAGACCGAGTCTCATACTGTCTTAATTTTAGCTTCATGGATGTTAAGGCTCGGTCCTTAAACTAAATTATAGTACTGTGCTGAATAAGCATTTGGGGAATAGGTAGCTTGATTATTCCCTCAAGTCATTGGTGTTTATGGGTTCTTTTGGTTGTTGATAAATATGATATCGTGGCTGCTTGTAGACTATTCTGCCAGGTACCTTATAACTTGTGCCTCCAAGAATTTATGCAGATGTGAAGAAACAATGTACTACTACCTAACTTTTTCAATACTAGGGTTTGAGAACCTAGTCTCCTATTGTCTTATTTTCAGCTTCACGGATCGTTAACGCTTGGGTCTTGAACTAAATTGTAGTACTATACTAGCCAATTTTCCAGGCGAACTGAAAGATTGACCTCTGAATTTACAGTTTTTGTCTCCTCTTAATTGTGTAGATAATGTTGATTCTACAACGGAGGAGAGAAAGGCAGAGCTGTATGTGGAGAGTACTTTATATGTAGATGGTGCTCCCTTTGGACTTCCCATGAGAACAAGGTTTCTTTTATGACAACATATTTGAAAATTTCTAATTTAAATGCAGTGGAAATTGGATGTAAAAAAGCAGTATTTCTGAATCTAAGTTTCTAACTTTTTGTACGAGTAATTTAATTGAAAATCTTTCTGTGTGCAGGCTGGAAACAGGAGCTCCATCGTTTTGCTGGAATGAACTTATTACTTTGAGCACAAAGTATAGAGACTTGACGGCGAACTCACAATTGTCATTTACAGTGAGTCAAGAATGTTATTATCATCTATCTTCCTTTCAGCTTTAATGATGCCTTACTATTTGCTACAAGTTCTTTAATCCAACATTCAATGATCTGTTGTTGTTTTCAGGAACCATCTTAATATTTGTCTCTTAACTTTGTTCATGATTGTAGAGTTGCGCAGATTTGTTTGTTTGGGGAGACACCACTGTACCTACATGAACTTGTTATGCCCTGTCTGCGCGAATACCTCATGTTCCTTTCTTAAATTGTGTCAAATAGGAACACCAACTTTACTAAAATTTAGATTGAATAAATTTCAACATTCGGATTTGTTTGGGTGTTAGCCTTTTTGATCAAGATTTCTTTGGTTGTTACCACTGTCCACACATTTGCCTAATAATTCTTTCTTGTTCAACTGCAGTAGATTGATTTGGTTAACTTACATTGTTTTTTTTGCCTAAAGGTTTGGGATGTTTCTTGCGGAAAGGGTGGAGGATTGATTGGTGGGGCTACAATTCATCTCTTCAACATGAAAAAACAGTTGAAGACAGGGAAGCATAAGCTTAGGCTTTGGCCAGGCAAAGAGGCAGATGGATCTATTAACACAACAACACCTGGAAAGGTTTCTTTTGATCTTTAGTTCAACAGTATGGTTTCCATTTATTGTTCTCAAAAGACTTGGTGAGGAAATTCTCAACATGGTTGGCTTCCATTAGGTCCCAAGGGAGGAACGCGGGGAGTTGGAGCGTTTGGAGAAGCTGGTTAATAAGTATGAGAGAGGACAGATTCAACGAGTTGATTGGCTGGACCGCCTTGCATTTAAAGCAATGGACAAAATTAAGGAGACTGAAAATAGTCGAAATGGAAGTTCTCATTTGTATGTGGTTGTTGATTTTTGCAGCTTTGAACATCGAGTTGTTTTCCAGGTATCTCTTTATTAGTATGTGGTGATATTTTTGTTTTTACTTAAACTTGTAAGAAGCTTTTCTATGATTTGATTTTAATGCTTTCTACATCATTCTCACTCTACGGCTCATGATTTACCAGCTAATCATCCTATTTGTACATCACAATTTTTTTTGGATTTCCAACCTTCCTCCTTTTGTCGCACTGTCATTAAAGAAGATCTTGTACAGCTTATTTCTCCCTTGAACTTCCTTGTTTATGCAGAGAACAAAAGATGAGAATACTTAGCCACTAAGAGATAAAAATTAAGCAAAAAATCAGTTAATGACAATAGTAGGTAATTTTTACGCTGTCCCTTTAATGACATGCGCTAAATTTGGACTAAATCCTAAGGAAAATGGGAAAATGAGAAAGAAAATCAGCAGCATCACAATGTAAGGACATTTTGACAGTGTTCCTTTACTAGGTACCTTACCTGTTATCACCAAACTATACTTGCCAATTAATTTCTGGTTAGAAGTGTTCAAGTACATTTCTAGCCTAATATCTGGTGCCACAAGTATTCATTAATTTCTTTTTTAGTAATACTCTCGTCAATCAACAAAGTGTTATATCACAGTACTCGAAAGATCAAGTGCAACATGTTGATTATATTGCTTTATTGTGCAGGAATCAGGAGCAAACTTCTTATTACCGTCTCCTATTGCTTCAACAAATGAACTGGTTACTGTCTATGATCCCGAAGTGGGAAAAATAAATCCTTCTGAGCACAAACAACTAAAACTTGCTAGGAGCTTAAACCGTGGCATCATTGACCGAGATCTTAAACCAAGTATTACAGAAAGAAAGTAAGCTGCAAAACCAATATCTACCATTTTCAAACAATCAATCAACTATGTCTCATAATTTGGAGTCAGCTACATATGAATCCTCTGTATTTATTCCATTCCTATTAACCTTTTTGCTTAAACTCCGTGTTTCCTTTTCTAGCCCATTGGTATCTTTCTCCATCACTGTTGGGAACATTCTGTCAGTTAAGTCCAGAATAGTGGATATTCGATAGTGACTTATGTAGTCAAATACTCTAAATCATATCTTTGAGCAACGATAGAACCTTAATTTTCTTATTCTAACCACCCCATTTTAGAAGCAAGATTCTTCTTCCAAGTTCCAATCTCTTTTCCATATTTCCTCTCTACTGTGCTTATTTGTGTAGCATTTTCAGAATTCAGTAACTCTATCTTGAGGTCTTCTGTCATTACAATTTTATAGAATGTGTAATTTTCTTGTTGATGCCTTGATCTTTTTATTGTTTCTCTATATTCAGATTCTATGTTTCTTTTCTTTTTGTGTTTTTCTTTTTCTTTTTATTTAGAATCTGTATTCCCTTGTTCGAATGTAACCAGTTGTGTATTACATGGTTATTAGGTCAATACAAAGAATTTTGAAGTACCCTCCTACAAGAAATTTGAGTGGTGACGAGAGGCAGATGCTTTGGAAATTCCGTTTCTCATTGATGTTAGAGAAACGGGCTCTCACTAAATTTCTACGATGTGTCGAGTGGAGTGATGTCCAGGTACAGAACAGGGCCACTCTTTCCTCATCTGTTGTAATTCATCTTTCTCTGCTTTCTGAACCCAGTAGCTGAAGCTGCTGAACAAAATAATCCTTAATAATACCAGCCCAATAAAACTTAAAAGGAAAGAAGAAAAGAAATATCTAGTAATAGAATTTTATTTTTCCTGCTTCTTGTTTCTATTTAGCATACATTATCGGAACTGCTTTCCACAAGGAGGAAGCAGAAGAATAGCAGAAAATATTTTATATCAGTCAACTACTCCTCAATCCCAAACTGGTTAGGTCGGCTATATGAATTCTCTATATCCATTTCACTCTATGCGAGATATCTTTAGTATTCACAGAATTCATCTTAATTAGACTTGTTTACACTGGACATTAATCTACCACAACCAGAGTTAAACCCAAGATTTGAAAACTATGGGTGCACCATCAAAGACTAATACATGTTAGTTAAAGCATGTTGCGCAATACCACTTTGTGCGATAATTTTATTAACATAGTACTTGCATTAACTAAATGACTTTGAATGCAATGTTTTCTTTGTGCACTTTGCACCATGAGGTCACGCGCTCAAAACCATCCAACCGCCCTTACCCGCGTCTTTTAGGCTTTTGTAAGCTATATCCAGAAAGGAAAAAGAACAGTGGGAAGGCTGTTGATGGAATTCAGACCCAGGACCTTCAGCGTTGCAGGAGGTACTCTGTAGCGGTTTCAACCAATTCACTAAACTCACTTTGGTGTCACAGTGTACCTAAGATGATACATATTAATATCTCAAGGTATATAACTATATTTACATAATTTTTTCCGAATTTAAGGGTGCACGTGCACCCACACCTTTCTACATAGGTGCAGCCTCTGACCACAACCCTCGTTCATTCAGGCTTTTAGAACCGTACCTTCATGTTGGTGGAGTTGACCATCAGTAGACATAAATATTGAAATATAAAAAAGACATACTTCGGATAGATTCTTGGCTCATTCAAGACCAACTGCAAACTGTCTACATTATTTCAGAACTTCCTTCTCCTGAAAGAATATCTGAGAAGACATCTCCTGAAAGCAAGTTATTTGAACTTGTATGCTCGATGTACAGTCATAAGGAGGAGATACCATCATCTGTAGACTGTACTTCATGACACACACACACACAGACACATATAAAAGAAAAAAGATGAATAAATCAAGTGTCTGGAAATTTTCATTTTTCTTCTTAGTTTTTTATACCTTTGGATATTTGCTTTACTGAACCAAGTTAAATCAAGTTCAAGATTTTTTTTTTAATTTTAAGCAGGAAGCAAAGCAAGCATTAGAACTGATGCACAAGTGGGAATCAATTGACCTATGTGATGCACTGGAACTTCTATCTCCTGTTTTTGAGAGTGAAGAGGTAATTGTTAAGCACTTATACTTGAAGTTGTAAATGTATAGGAAAATTGTTTTCATTATGTGCAGTCCAAAGTAGTTACTAATAAGAAATATTATCAAGAAATATAGGTCCAGAAATGCTTGAGAGAAGATTTATTTGGAGAGAAATGCTTAACCTTTGTTGCTTTGTGCTGCCGTCAAAGTCAAGGTTCTCAGGAACCCACTCACAGGTGGCTATAAGTATGGAGTTCCATAGGGAAAGAAACTGTTTAGCGAGAACAAATTAGGCTGTTGGTCCTTAATAAAATTGCTCACCCTTGGTAGTAAAATGTGACTCCACTTTGCTTATTGCAGCTTGATTTAGATAGATCATTTATGTAATTTTCACATCATATTCTCATTTGAAAGAGTCCTAATTTGAAATGCTGTGACAGGTTCGTGCCTATGCCGTTAGTGTTCTCGAAAAAGCTGATGATGAAGAGCTTCAGTGCTACCTCCTTCAGTTGGTTCAAGCTCTTCGTTTTGAGCGCACTGACAAATCTCGCCTTTCTCATTTCCTCGTGCAACGTTGTACGCTTGCTGTAATATACATCAAAGTTTTGTAGGTGCTAAGTGATGATCCATAGCTTACCAATAGACAATAGGTAACGGTTTCATTTTTTTTCCCTCGCAGCATTAAGGAATGTTGAGTTGGCAAGCTTTCTCCGATGGTTTGTAGCAGTGGAACTTCATGATCCAGCATATGCAAAGCGCTTTTATTGTACGTATGAAATTCTGGAAGAAAGTATGTTGAAGGTGGGATATCTGTCATTATTTCTCATATATGCTATTATCTTAGGGAAAATGCACAAGTACCCCTCAACCTATGCCCGAAATCCCAGAGACACACTTATACTATACTAAGGACCTATTACCTCCCTGGACTTATTTTATTAGTAATTTTCTACCCCTTTTCGACCTACGTGACACTAGCTTGAAATAAAAAGTCAATCATGTTTGGCCAACAAGATAGTGCCAGGTAGGCCGAAAAGGGATGGAAATTATTAATAAAATAAGTTCAGGAGAGTAATAGGACCTAAGTATAGTATAAGTGTGTCTCTGAGATTTGGGATATAGGTTGAGAGGGGGTACTTGTGCATTATCCCATTATCTTATTGCGATAATTGTCTGAATATGGACAATTATATTTTAATAAGAAGTCTGAACAGAGTGAGGTGCTAGTTTTAAAAACTTCTTTGGTTATGACATTTTACCAGAGATATGTACGTATTATATAGTCTATATGATATACATTACTTCCGCTATTCCAAATTATATGACTACTCTTTTTAGTTTGTTGCAGAAAAAAAGGACATTATGTACTTGGGAACTCTTTAACTTGAAACTTTTCATTCTATCTTTATTGACATTCTCTTACAACCATAGAAATGTCATCACTCGTTAAAGTCTCTTTTTTTAATCAAACGCCATACATGTGCTAAAAGTCTCTTTTACTTTATTAAACACCGTGCTCTGTCAAAAACCATCATATAAATTGAAATGGAGGGAGTATATATTATATCATACAAACATACACATACATATATATGTGTATACACATATATATAGTGGGAATGATGTAGAAAAAAGATCTTTTTTATTTTACTTGTGCTTTTGGTGTAAGGATTATATCATACAGACATACACATACATACATTTGTGTATACACATATATATAGTGGGAATGATGTAGGAAAAAGATCTTTCTTATTTTACTTGTGCTTTTGGTCTAAGGAGAATTAGAAAATACCATGTTGTATGGAGGTGGAAGACGGTGTATGACTCAAGCCAAATCACGTGCACATCTTGTACATATTTTATGACACAACTTAATGCTATTAACCATACTTTTGGCTTATCAAAAGAAAAGGTTACTCTTAAGGGAATTTTTCTGGTTATTGACTTCATCTACATAATAATAGTTAGGAGCTGGTGCAAGTGGAGATGAAGATGGCTATAAGTTGTGGCAGAGCTTGGTGCGCCAGACTGAATTGACTGCTCAGTTATGCTCTATAATGAGGGATGTAAGAAATGTTCGAGGTGGCACACAAAAGAAAATTGAAAAGCTTAGGCAGCTTCTTTCTGGCCTCCTTAGTGAGCTCACTTACTTTGACGAGGTAATTACATTGTTCAATGGGTCTCGTTGACATCAAAGTAGTAACTTCTATAATATATGCATTTGCGTTTAAATTTCTGAAATCACAATATGCTGATTATTGATTTTTTGTAGCCAATACGATCTCCTCTCGCCCCTGGTATGTTGATCACTGGGATCATCCCATCAGAGTCCTCAATATTTAAAAGCGCATTGCATCCATTGCGGTTGACATTTAGAACAGCAAATGGTGGATGTTGCAAGATCATATTTAAGAAAGGAGATGATCTTCGACAAGACCAGCTGGTATATGCTCAATAATTTAGATTGCTTTTGCTGTAACCATTTTGAAACAATGGGTTTGTTGTGAATTATGTTTTGGTTTGTCTCCACTGAGGGATCAAGCGGGGTATTCTTATCCCGACTTTCTCACATGAGAAAAAAATGAGATTGACAGATATAGGCATGTATTTCCTATTGGTTATAGGGCCAGAATTAGTTTCAAATTCATGAAGTAGCCAACTAATTATTGTAGGCTTTTACCGTAAAACAAAATTTCCGAGAGATAAGGAATGTACTGACTTCTAGTTATTCAGGTTGTCCAGATGGTGTCACTTATGGACCGATTGCTCAAATTGGAGAATCTTGATTTACATTTGACTCCATACAGAGTATTGGCAACTGGACATGATGAGGGCATGTTGGAATTTATCCCATCTAAACCGTTAGCACAGGTATTTGATCTATACCGTCAATCAATACATGAAGGGGCTACCGTCAAACGTCTACATTTAAGCTTTAATCTTTTTCTATAAAGAAGTTTCTGCATACGAATATTGTATTAAATAACAACTAAGTCTACCCTTTATTTGTTTTATCAGATTATATCAGAGCATCGAAGTATTGTAAGCTACCTGCAAAAGTTTCATCCTGATGAGAATGGACCATTTGGTATTACTTCTACATGTCTTGAGACATTTATAAAAAGCTGTGCTGGTTACTCCGTCATCACGTACATATTGGGCATTGGGGACAGGTGACTTTCTGTAAATTGAAAAGTCTTGCTTCACTCTTTCTTTATCTTTCCACTATTGAAGTGTCCTTATATGTTCTGGACAATGTGAGCAGGATTTATGATAATCTTAAAATCCTTGAGTGAATAAGTTTAGTAGATTGCTGCCAAGTTAATCACTGTCAAGTTTAGAGAATATAACTACTGTAACTGTAGATATGTGTTTCTTCGGAGGCAAATAACAGTTTTTTATGAAACTTCTAATATTTAAAACCAGCAATCAAGTTTGACGTCATTGGTTCTCTAACATCCACCATCAAGGTTATTTGAAGTGAGATATTATTTTTCTTGAAACTTAATTATGTTCCTTTTTTACTAAATACCTAGTAATCATGTTTTTTCATATGCAGGCATCTTGACAATCTTCTTCTTAGAGATGATGGGCGTCTTTTCCATGTTGATTTTGGTTTCATTTTAGGTCGAGATCCTAAGCCCTTTCCACCGCCAATGAAACTTTGCAAAGAAATGGTTGAAGCTATGGGTGGAGCAGAAAGGTACATGTATGAAAGTCATCTAATATTTGCTTTGAAGTGACCTATCTCAAGATTCTAACCGAGTTTTGTCATAGCTCCTCCTTGATTTGGAAGTTTTCATTCATAAATCATCTGTACGTGTTATGGATATGTGTTTGATGAAGCTTCAAGAGCAATGTTAAATTGTTCCTCTTATTTCTTGCAGTCAATACTACACCAGGTTCAAATCCTATTGTTGTGAAGCATACAACATTCTACGAAAATCAAGCAACCTCATATTAAATTTGTTCCATTTGATGGCCGGTTCCAATATTCCTGACATAGCTTCTGATCCCGAGAAGGGCATTCTTAAGGTTGCCTATTTATCTATTTGCTTACCTATTTTACAACTTTCATGTTTGCTTAGATCATTCCTCTTATTTACCTCTTCCGACTTAACTTTTTATCTTTATTAGCTTCAAGAGAAGTTCCGGTTAGACTTGGACGATGAGGAATGCATTCACTTCTTTCAGGATCTTATCAATGAAAGTGTTAGTGCATTATTTCCGCAAATGGTTGAGACCATTCACCGTTGGGCTCAGTACTGGCGTTGATTATTGGTAAAAGTTCTTTTTGTTCAAAGTTCGTTCTTTCAATTCAGGCTAAAGCCAATGATGTGCTTTTCCCCAAAAATGTAATTAGGTTCCTAAATCTATCCAGACTCAGCATGCAGTAACCTGGTTCTACAATGTTTGATACTCCCTCCGTTTCAATTTTTTGTCTTACTTTCCTTTGTAGTTTGTTTCAAAAATAATATCTCTCCTTTTTATTGACAACTCTTGTATTTTAACTTTCCACATGACTTTTTTAGACCACAAGATTAAAAGGTATTTTAGTACACTATGCACATCTTTAGTTTGAGACCACAAGATTCAAAACACTTTACTTTCTTAAATTCTATGTCAAGTCAAAACCAAACACACAAATTGAGACGGAGGGAGTACTTGATAACACTTACTTTGTACGCTGGCTGGCTTCCTGGTTTTATAAGTTGGTGCTAGTTAGGCCTTTATATGGTTGGACTACATAGTCACATGTTAAAAGGTTCATCATTGACTGCTTTTGCTACCTGTCCCATGAGAGTACCTCATTTAGAAGTTGTATTGACTGGAAATCTTTTGGTATCCTCATCTATGTTGCTCGAACTCTTCAAAAATGCCACCACGTGCATGTAGGATCCTCTGAAGTAATACAATTTTGGAGGATCCAACACGGGTAAGACAACATCTTTGGAGAGCCCAACCAACATAGATCCTCATTTCAGTATAAATAATTTGTGCTAACACAATATAGTGGATTCTGCAATGTGTATTATTATCTGTTGTTGCTTCGACGACTTCTCTTTTGAGCCGAGGGTCTAGTGAAAACAACCTCTCCACCTCACAAAAGGCAGGAGTAAGGTCTGTGTACATCCTACCCTCTCCAACCCCATTAGTGCGATGACACTTTTTTTTTTGTACAATATAATGGATTAGTTGTTTTCTGGTGTAAGCACCAACTTGACTATGGCTTTCATTGGTATCACTTGTTTCAGGTTGGCTGATCAGTTACCTGTTGCAGAATGGAATTGATGTATAAGAGCATACATACTAATGTTATTATAATTTTTTTTTGTACAGTTAACTAGCATTATATTGTTATATATAACTACTATATATAATTTTTATATATGGCTTTTTGTCAAGAATATCTATGTTTTCTTATCCCTTTTATGTCTATGATGTTCATTTTTAACTTACTTTTAGCTTTCTGGTAGTATATTTGACAAAGCTGTTGAATAGCAGGTTTAATGAAATTTAAGGTTTCATGTGGAGCATCTAGCTGTATTCATCATTCTTTTATGTCAAATCCTTTAAAATGAAATATCACTTCTTTTAGCTTCAAACATCAATTATTCATTGCTTTATTATGACATTACATAAACTATCACCTTTTCGCGAGTTTTGCACTTCAATGGTATTAAAGCCCTCCTTGATCCCATCATACACACAAAAAGGTAATCAAATCAATGAATTTGGGTTTCATGACTAAATAAATGAGGTTAGTCATGACAAACATGGTGAGTATTTGATTACACAAACATCTTTTACGGAAAATTAACATGTACTAATACATACGAAAAGTAATCAAATTGAGGTATTTGAGTTATATGACAATAAAAATGAATAAATGAACGATGTTATTTGAGTTATATGACAGTAAAATGAATAAATGAACGACGTTTTTCATGGCAAACATGGTTAGTATTGATCACCACAGACATTTTTGGTAGACACACCAAATTTTAAGCCCAGATACATTTAGAAAAAATCACACATACTAATACAATAGATAAAATAATCAAATTCATGAGTTTGAATGTTATGACAACGAAATTACTAATTGAATGAGGTTATTTATGTCGAACATGGTGAGATTGATCACATGACATTTTCATGGCCTTATTTGTTTGCGTTTAATGGAGGTATGAATCTTAATTATTCAGATTCAGCCCATTAAGTATGTTTGGTTTTTTAGATCGAATCTGAATCATTCAGATTCAGCTCATTAAGTTCATTTATTTTATTTTTGTAAAAACCTCTAAATGAGTCTCAAGAGGTCTGAACGAATGATCTGTTGTGGGAGACTCTTAACAACATTCTCATTTAATGAGTTATCAAATAATAAAATAATAAATCATCGTTTCTCTGCTTTGGGCGTGACTATTTATTTCATAAATTGAAGTTTCTTTCTCTCTTTTCTCAATCAAACACCATTTTTTCCTGGTAAGTTTTCATAAAATCCTTTCAGGTATTTTTTTTATATTGATAATTTTCTTGTATTGACGTGTCAAGAACACTG
Organism: Solanum pennellii; assembly: GCF_001406875.1. Taxonomy (NCBI): domain Eukaryota; kingdom Viridiplantae; phylum Streptophyta; class Magnoliopsida; order Solanales; family Solanaceae; genus Solanum; species Solanum pennellii. The sequence continues at coordinate 5,769,348 of NC_028640.1, forward strand.
GTTGCAATAATATTTTTGGTGTATTGTTGTTTATCAAGATTTTTGAATGAAAAAATAATACTCCAAATCATGATTATTATAACTTTTAAAACCTTTTTTTTAATCAAAAGTAATATATATTTTATTGAAATGAAATTTTTATCATATTTTATTAGTTGCACATTCAGATATTGAAAACAAAAAGAATTAATTATTTAGTGTTCAGATTTAGAAACCACATATTAATATTCAGATGTGTATTCAAATCAAAACACCTAGATCTTAATGCAAGTCTTAATATTCAAATGTGTATTCAGATTTAGACCTCTTAATCTTAATGGAAACAAATGAGATCTAAATGAATAACAAGAGTTTATAGCGAACATTAGTTTATATACACTTACAATTTGAACAGAAGAAAATAATTCGGAGGACCAAAAGAACCAAAATTTGTTGGGAGGGAAATGTGACTTGAAGACTTACTTGAAACCATTACTCATTCAAGAATACAACATTCTAAAAACAAATCATAGTAACTGCAAAAGAATTCTTTCATCAAAAAGATGAGAAAAAAAGGAAGGCCACAAAGTCTAACAAAAAGATCACTTAACACTTGTAAAAGACTCCAAACCTAGTCTTAAATAACACTAAAGCTGCCTTAGCCTGACTCCATTTTCATCTCTCAACTCTAGCTTCCAACTAAACTATATGTCATCTACTTCTTTACTATAACCTCCTACATCTTTATACAAAGAACCAATGAACAAAGCAATGAAAAAACAGTAAACAAATAACACTAAAGACCTGAAAAAAAATGAGGACTAGGAAAAACTGGTTTCTGCTCTGTCTGCTCCTATGATGATTTTGTTACTCGGGGTTGAGATGTGATTGCGCGGTTGGAGTAGTACTAGCTGTGGTGTTGTTCTCAGCTTGGACAATGATAAGGGGGCGGGCTCGTCTAGGTTTGGCCTGCTTGTAATGTGTTTCCTCTTCGGGGAAAACGTTGCTTCTCATTTCCAGAACCTTTTTGTGAGAGTTGGAGTGCAAGGATGGAACGAATGTGGGACTTGCAGCAGGACGGTACTCAGGGTAGAGTCTGCCTTTCTTGTAACGAACACCACAGGCGTTGCAGAGGGTTTTTGGCCCCATTGGACCGGCTCTCCATTGAGGCGTCTTTGTTATCTCACAATGCAAGCATTTCCTAACTGCTTGTGGCGCGGGCTGGTAGTTATCCTGATTAGTCTCGATCGAAGCTAGAGGGATCGATAACTTGATTTTCTTTTTCTTCTTCATGGGAGACTCGGCGAAATTCTCAGAGTCCAATGAGTTAACTCCAGGAGCAACAAATTGCTTGGGACTTACTGATGTTGGAAACATGAGGTGATTTACTGGCCGGGGATTAAAAGTTGTAGGACGAGGACGTTTAGTCCGAGCACGTTGTGGACCACGGGGGCATGGACTAAGAGGAGGAAGTATTTTCCCCGGTCCCGAGCTTGACGTGGATGAGCTGCTGCTGCTGCTGCTGCTCTCAAGTACAGAAACAGGACTTGAGGTCAGGAATTTGCGATCAGAGGACTCCTTTTTGACAGAACAATGTTCTTTTCCGAGTGTCAAACCCCCACAAGAGAAGGAATCCTCCACGAACGTTGAAAGCCACTCGAGTTGAACAATATCCTCGAGCTACAAAAACAAAAGAGAGAAATGACATGATTAGAGTTCATATGAAGTTATATATGAACAAACACAAACAACAGAAGCAATTAATTGAAGGAAAATGTATGGAATCATGTCTTTAACGCCTAAGCCAGATTAGTATGCAAAACAGATGTTGCTCGAATCATCCAAAAATGTCATATCTTACAACAATAATGCATTGTTGGAGGATCTAACATGGGTGGAGCAGCATTTCCGAAGGGTCCAAGTAAACATAGTTCTAAACAACACACAATTGATAACAACAACATACCCAGTGTAGTCCCACAAGAGAACGTTAGTTCAATCTGTGGCTTACTATTTCAAATTAGTACCCACATCATTTACTATGACGGACCCTCAAAAGTCAAAACGTTAACCAATACAAGTGGAAATGGAAGGAAACGAAGTTTATATGACTTTACCTACCATGGAGGACAACATCCTTATGAGCATTAAATAGAGAAACAAAGTAATCCACCCGAGTGGGGTGTCGAATCATTCAAAAGTTATCACATAGTAAATGTTCTAACATCATACAGATTGAATTCGAAAGTGAAATTTCAACTAAAAACTTATCAACAAGTCGTTAACAGTCGAATGTGTGGACAATTTTATCAAATTCTAAAATCTCCCAAATGATTGAACTGACTATACCTGCAACAAGTTTTTGAACAGAAAATTTAAACTCCTACCTACCAGAACCATGCTTTTAAGATGACGTGACATGGCCAGACACCGCTAACATTAGAAAAAAATCACTTTTAAAAGTTAACACCGACAAACAACAACAACAACATGGATGTACGCAGACCTTATCCCTGCCTCATGGATGCAGAGAGGTTGTTTTCGTAGACAAATGCATAAAAAAGATAGCAACCAATCACATACGTCCCATGACAGTTACTTAATCATGATTACTACCACATTAATCATGATGATGCAAATTTAAGAAAATCACAGTGAAGTTTAGTTGCTGCAGACGGCACTCACCGGAACTGAGAGCTCCGCGGAGAAGTCTGAAGCTGAATTGCTGTAACTGCCGGAGAAAAATGGGTCAGAATCAGGCAAGGGATCATTCCAAATGCTTGGAAAATCGTTACAATCAACAGCGTCAACGCCACCACACACATTCTCTGGGGAAAACTCAATCAAATCTTCCATATGATCAAAGAAGCTGCTACAATCTATCTCATCAACGAAATCCGAACCCATGCTAAATACTCTTCTTTTTCTACTAAACTAAACCTTCTACCTGTAAAATATCAAAAACAATACAATGAATTATGAATGTCCAGATAGAAAAATTCATCTACATTTCAAAGCAACAAAGGCGAAATTCGAATGCATGTATCAATGTGAATTTGGACACAGAATCTTCAAAGTCTTAAAAGAAATAAAAATTTACATATTTAGAAACAATACAAGAAGTACTATAATTCAAAATATCATAGAAAATCTTGGTCAAAAACAGCAAATCCTCGACTCTCCTAAAAATGCAACATAATATGCATATACATGCATGCTCTTCCTCTGTTCCATTTTATGTGGCGTTGTTTCCTTATTAGTTTGTCTCGTAAGAAATAATAGCAAATTTTTATAGCAACATAACGTCATTTCGATGTTTAATACCATAAACTTCAAAATATCTTAAAAAAATCACGTAACATAACGCGATTTCTCTCTCTGTTCCATCTTATGTGGCATTATTTCCTTATTCGTTTATTTCAAAAGAAATACTAGCACATCTTTATAGCCATTACATCATGTTGTTGTTCAATACCATAAATTTCAAAAAAAAACATTCTTTCTTTGTTAAAACAAACTCAAACACTGTATCTACTATTCCGTTGAACAGTGTCACATAAATTGAAACGAAGAGAGTAAGTACGTGTACGCGTAATCATGAGGTGAAGGGTGTGGGCCACCCCATCACCTCCTCCCAACATAATCTTCAAGCTGGAGCAATGTTGTCATAATGATGCTTGCCAGCACAAAGGGGTTTTCATGGCCCATTTTAGCAGAAAAGGTTGAAATTCTTTTTGGATTCTTGTAAATCAGAAGAAAAAAAAATTTAAAAAAATTGAGAAAACAGATGGGGCCACAAGCAATTTTAAAGTTGAACCGACAGGTTTAGTAATTTGAACAATCAAAGCATCCCGCATTTACACGACTCGAGACTAATTTCACAGCTCAAACCTGTCATCGTCACACTTTAGTAATTTAATTAATACTTGAAAAAATTGAAAAAAATTTGTGAAAATTCAAAAGGACTGGTCATTATCACACTTGTAATTAGAATAAATTGAAAAAAGAAATATGTGAAAACACAAATGCAATTATTCAAAAGCATACCTCTTAAGAAATGCAGAAAAAAAAGTTGGTCAAATTCTCCAAATTTGTCAAAAATTCACTCAAATAAATAGCTTTTTCCCCTGAAATATCAAGCAAAAAATGTCAAGAAAAACATCAAATACAATGCAATTAAAGACTAAAAAGCAAAAATTCATTTAGAGAATTACAGAGCCAACAACTAAACAGTACACAGTAATAAAATTACGTGCAAATTAACTCGAACACTCACTCTAAGTGAAAAAAAACATCAATTTCAATTAAAAAGTAACTCAAATTGTGCGAAAACTGACCCGAATACCATAACTCTAAAAATAACACTCCTAGACTCTAGAAATCATGTTTGGCCATAAAATTTCGAAAATTCTCAAGTTTATACTTTTTTCACCTTTCCAATAACTCATAAAAATTAAAAAAAAAACTCCAATTTATATTCGTCCCCAAATTACAAAAATACAATTTTCAAATATCATTTTTCATAACCAAAATTCAAAAAACTCAAATTTGTATTCTTCAAATACAAACTTCAATTTTCAACCATCATTATTACTTGAACCAATTTTTTTTTTTTGCACACTTCACCTTATAAAATAATGAAAATGCACGCAAACGGACTCCGACACTAAACACAACCAAAACAACTACACTCAAATATAATTAACAAAAATTGCACGTAAACTGACTCGAACACTCACACTCAATAGTAAACAAACAACAAAAAAAGTAAAAATAGAAAAAAAAAATTGATGTACCTTTGAAGAATAAGAATAATAGTGAAAAATGAAAAAAAAAGTTTATTATTAGTATGAGTTTATAAAATGAAGAAGAAGAAGAAGGTGCAAAGTAGGTGAGGTGAGCCTCTTACTAATTGCTAGCTGTACTTTTCTTTTTTTAACTTTTTATAAATAAATTAAAAAAAAAAATCAGTCTATCTACACACCTATTTCTTCTCTTTCTCATTTTCACATTGGTCCCATACGTTTCTCACCGCTTTCGAATTTCAAAGCGAGTTCAAAATTTAAAATTTATTAATATAATTTGATTTGACGTGAAGTTGTAAAACAAAATAAGTTTAAATTATCTTATGAATGGTAAACCAATATTTTTAGAATTAAATTATCATTCAATATAGAAATAGAAAAAGTACAAATATAAATTTCATTCTTAAATTATTGATTGTCTTAAAAATATTTATTTATTTAATTAATTAAACTTTTATTCACTTTGATACACTTTTAATCTATCACATGACATAACAAGTTATTTCAAATTTTTGTAGGAGCAGGAAAATTTTAATAAAAAGCCAAGAGTAATGTTGAAATGTGAAAACATCTCTAAACTTGACGAGAATTTAGAGTGTATTTCACTTATATTACAAGATTGAAATTGTAATAAGTTCAGTTAGTCAAGTAAATAAAAGACTGTTTTAAGAATTTCAATAATTTAAAAATGAAATTAATAATTTACATAAAACTAAAGGGTATTTTTAACACTTTCTATCATAATTAATACTAATACATAAGATTTGTACTTAAGTTATTAGATTTAATTGGATTCACAATTTATATCGTTCCTTTATTACATAAGTAACAAATATATTCTCTAAATAATATTGATCGGACATATAAAATCTTTTTAGATGGTGTTTTTTTAAAAAAAATTCAAGTTCATTCAAAGTCAATATTATACAAAATAAATCATACTCCATTCATTTTTAATTTATACTCCATGTCTTAATTAAAAAATAATAGTTTTAAAATGAATATGTGTATGATATTTAAAACATCCTTAGAATTTTCGATCACAAATATATATATACCTTAATAGGTTAGATTTATGGAGTTACTTAACATAGTACACTAAGAAATATTCATTTTAAAGCAAAGGAAAAAAAAAACACCTAGAATTAGTACTTTTATGTATTTATGTGTCACATTATAAACAAATTAAAAAAATATATCGATCTTTTTATTTCGTTGTTTGACTTATACTTATCTCATAATATTCAAACTTAATGACTTTTTAGAAATTGCGAAATCTTTTTAAGGAATTATTTGTTGATCAGAAAAATTATCAATATAGACCGACTTAATCCATCTCGATCATGTTTCATTGGTTAACGGGCATACTCGACCGTACTTTAAAAAAATCGTTCTTAAATGAGCTTCAAAAACCGTTATTCACCGTCGTGAATAGATAAATACGCGTATTTATACGTGTACGCCGTAACCTTAACGTAGACGTTCGCGCGTAATTATTGGCGGTGTTAACGGCCGTTATATTTGACATTTCGCTTTGTTCTTTTTAAACCCAAAAAGGTTGACTTCACCCATTCAGTGAGCGCGTGTATTTCACTCACCAATCATATTACTTGGATATGATTGATTGACGTTTTTTCACCAATAAGAAAAGCGCGTGTGTTGAACATGCTTCGTGGCGCGTGAGGTTTATTGAGTGGATTATTTTTTTAACTTGACAATTTATCGCTAAGCAAATCAATAATATGTTAATTGATTAGAATTATAATCTATTAGTTATCGATCAAATTATTATTATGCTAACACAATTTTTGAATTGCAAAATCATCCTTTACAACTCTATAATATATTGATAATCTAGCAAACACTTTTTTTATTTGACTTGTCGATGATAATTTGATTTTCGGACATCTGCTAATAAAATAAATATGATAAACGATAAAAAATTAACTAATGGTGCATCCAATAATATTACATGCCTTTTTTTGTTTCAAATATCTATTAGATACTCATTTTGAATTTTATAAATATAGAATCACGTTAAAAAAGTTTATTTATATAATAAATACGAGGGAAAAGGATCTGATATACCCTCAACCTGGTCATTTGGAGCTGATATACCCCTCGTTATAAAAGTGGCTCATACATGCCCTTACCGTTATACAAACGGCTCACATATACCTCTGACGTTACAAAATGGCTCATATATATCCTTCATTTAACGGAAGTTAAAAAAATAGTTTTAGATTTATATTTATTACTTGTAATTTTTTTTAAAAAAATTATTTAGGGGTATATATGATTCTTCTATCAAATTTCAAGGTATATTTAAATTTTTTTCATACATAAATTATTTTTTGACTTCTTTTATTATAACTATTTGAGTTTCTTATTCTTATTTTGTTTTTTTCTTTCATTCGTTAGTTTAAAGAAAAATAATAATAAACTATTTTTTTTGTGTATATTGTAATTAATTTCGTATTCGAAGAAAAAATTTGGTCATCTACAATAAGTTTTACAAGAATATTAGTAAAACATAAATAGATTTGATTATCAAATTAATAATTATAAATTAGTTATTGAAACAAAAAAAGTCAAAAAAATATGTTTGACGAGGATTAAATTTACTTATATGGGATTAAATTTTTTGGAAAAAATAATAAAAATTTAGATTAAAATTATTATTTTTTTATTTCCGTTAGAGAAAAAGGGTATATGTGAGTCATTTGTTTACAAGTAGGGATATATATGAACCACTTTCATAACAATGGTTATATCAACTCTAAATAACAAAGTTAAAGGTATATCAGACCCTTTTCCCTAAATACTATGTATTAGAGGTAATATTATTTTCTCAATCCGATATTGAAATATTTACTTAAGATATAATATTTAGCATCTGATTACAACCTTTCATGAATATATTAGTACATGCCTTTATTGTTTTGACATAACTTGTATTGTACTCATTGAATATATATCTTCCTTCCAAAATACTCCTCCCCCTTTAATAACTAAAACCAAAATATAATTTAGGTAAACACCTATTTTCCAATTTTAAGTCTTTGGATTGGTGCAATAACTATATACAATTCTTAATATAAATATAAGTTATACCATAATTTCAATTTAGCCGATTATAGTAGATTAATGGTTTTTTTTTAAAAGTTATCATATCAATAAAACTTAAATTCTTTTATAAAATATATGGTAGATTGCTAGCAAATGATTTTTGGACTTTGGAGTGAAACTTAGAGAGGAAATTTGTCATAAATTTTGAATAATTCACTTGAGTAAAGTAAGTTTTCTAAATAACTCACAAATAATAAAAGTAATTACTACTTTAGAAAAAGAACTCATGTTCAATGGAAGTGGGGGAAAAGTTCTTTTATCAAGAAATTGTTTAAGCAAAATGTAATTTTTTATGTTAATTAGTTAAAAAAAATATATTTTTCAGTAAGGTAAATTAAATGATTGTCACTTGCTTCACTTCTAAGATAAGTAATTAAATAGTTGTGACAATTTTGTAAATTTAATCAAGAACCTAAACTTAGCCAGTCTACACTAGTATGCACTAATTTAAGTAAAGGCACATGACATGTTATTTATTATTATTATTATTATTATTAATAATAATAATAATAAGTTTTTCTTGATCTAAACAGATTTAGTTAACGAATAACGATAAAGAATAATGTAAGTTGAAAGAGCTAATACCAACTAGAAAGCTTAGAGTACATTATTCGAGATTTACAAGCAAAAAAATTAGTATTTCAAGTCCCTAATATATTTAACACGAAATATTGATATTTCACGTGAGAATCCAAAGAAATACTAAATTTGAATGTACTAAATGTACAATGAATTTAATATTGCAGATCTTCTATCTATGAAATTGAGAACTCATTTGTTTGGTTCAATGAACTTGAAAATGAAGTTGAAATTAAGACGTAATTATTATTTTTATTTTGAGCCTAATTAGTCATTAAAATCTGTCAACAATATATATATATATATATATTCCACATAGTATGAAGAAAAAATAGATATTGAAAAGCGATAGTATGTGAGGTCATGTTATAAGAAAATTAGGGTAGAAGCACATGGAAATACATACAATATATCAAAAATAGTAGATCACATACATACATATATATATATATATATATATATATATATATATATATATATGATTCATCCAATCATATATTTTCCTTATAAATATATTATACAATAAGAATAACAATAAGAATAACAATACATTTAGTATAATCTCATAAGTAGAATTCTAAAAGAAAACAGAATAAATGCAATATATAATGCATGTATTTTAGGGAAAATTATCCAAATATACAATTTATTTTATCATATTCTCGACAATGTCCTATCATTTGATTTTTTTTAAAGAAAAATTCCTATCATCTACTATTCTCAGATATATCATTTTACACAATGTATCAATCAAATCCTTCACTTTACGTAATGTATTGATCGGATGTACCATTTTAGCCAATTTATCAAGACATTGAGTAATATATCCGAAACTGAGACGCAATGTATCGAGACATTGAACGATGTCAAAATCGATGCATCAAAACGTTTTGGGATGTATCCAAATAACACCGAAACTAAGATTTTTTGTAATTTGAAAGAAAAAAAGTAAGATATAATTAACTCTTAACATTATAAAATTTGTGAAAATATCCTATCTTTTATTTCTATATTCTTATGGAATTAATTATTGTTTCCAATATACCCTCGACTCTTTAGAAATATGTTTCTTCCACTGATTTCATATCAAAGCTCCACTATCCCTCCCCCCCTCCACCCCCCACCCCCCCAAAAAAAAGGAAAAACAATAAAGAAAATCACCCTTTTCCTCCTCTTTTGAAAATATTATTTTTTAGTAAATACTTTTTAAATAATTCATTGTCATGATATTAGCACTACTAGATCTAAGTAAGTTAATTAGTAGTAGTTGTTTTATAAATTTGCATGTTGTTGTTGTCCCCTCACTATCTCCTAACTTCCTTGATGTTGGACCTAGAATATAATTATCATATAGGCTTTTAATTAGGTGAAATTCTTCTAGCTTATATTATGGAAAAAGGTCCAAATTTGCACATGTATATGGAAAAGGTTCAAATTTATTGTTTGAAAGCTTTCCTTCACATGTAATGATGCAAGTTTTTATGAAATTTGGTTTCGTATTTACTCTTTACGCTTAACAGAATTTCAGTATAAAGTAATTTAAAATTATAATTAAAACTCGAGGAGTAAATTTGAATACGTAAAGTTTCATTATTTCACGCTGAAATTTTATTGGTACTAAGAATAAATTTTCAACGACGTATTCAACAAAAAAAATTTGAAGACGGACCTATTGATCACAAATTCATGCCGTGAAATCAGTTAATATTATTTTCAACAATAGATCATTTTTATCTCAATATCTTTTGAAGTATTGATAAATATCATTTACTGAATCTAACGTAAATGTAAAATACTGCATATACGAAACGTTATATTTTGTCATTATGTATATGTGGTTGTCACGTAACTATGAAGTTGTTAGTAGAAAAGACATGTTAACTTTCTTTACTATTTTGACCTCAACAAAATAATTATATTATTTTTATTATTAAATAAATAAAATTTCAAAGATTAGTTGTGGAATAAATCAATTAAGTACTACTAATGGAGGTCACGTGCAGAGAGCGTGCCAGCAAGTATGAGCCCATGTTCTTTTTCTACATATGGACCCCACAAAAACACGTTAGCCACGTGGCAACAGAAGAGTGGACCCCAGGATATGAAGAATCCACGTGGTATTCCAGCTTGGCAGTTGCCACAGGATCTAACTCACATGACTTTGTCTTGGGATTTGAGCCTCCATGTATTTTATTATATAGTCAAAAAAACAAAAAACAAAAAAAAGCAGTACGTAGCTTGATTCAGACAAAAGTTTTTTTTTAAAAAAATTAAAATATTTTTTTAGTTGTTAGATTTTGTCAAGAGGCAACGGATCTACGATAAAGCAATGATGAAATCAGAATTTTTTTTTCATGAAGAGTCAGGGTTTTAAAATATTTAGAAGAGAATACACGAAGAAGCAAATAATATTCAATATTGACTGTTATATATACATAGAAATAAGGTCAAATATATAAACAAATCTCTAAATTTGTTGGGTTTTTTTTCCCCTCTGGTACCTCAACTATGCTATTTTCCTATTGAATCATTGAATCATTCATAATTTATTCTTTTAAACATCGTTAGCTAATAGTGGAACCAAATTTTTGTGAGGGATATTGATAGAAGATACATATGTTGTTGCAGAATTCATTAGTCCACCTAATAATGACACTCTTAAAGAATAATTATGTTTTACTTCAAATCATTTGAACACATTAAAAAAAATTGAAACTAACACACAGTTTGACTTCATTCCTTTAATCAAAATCGTTACACTACAAACACAATTGAAGACATTTACAATAAAAAAGCTGATCAAAATCAACCAACAATGTTTAAAATGAACAAATTATGGGTGGTTCAATGATTCAATAGGGAAATGGAGTAGTTGAGGTACCTGAAGGGAAAAAACTCAACAAGTTTAGGGATTTATTTATAAGTTCGACCTAGAAATAATTTGAACCATACAAACGTAGATTGTGGTGAGATTACTTCATCTCTAACTAGATGTTACAGATTCGAGCTCTGAATATAGAGAAAATATTAGGTATCCCAAATGATGTTCGCAATGCGCGAAAAAAATTTAGTTTAAGTCGAAACTTCAATGTAGACTTTAGACACTCAAAAACTTTAAAAAAAAATAAACCATATAAATAGTGTAATATTTAAATCAAGCCACTTCGCCCGACCCTGTGTCTCTAATATATATATATATATACATACATATATA
>NC_028640.1:5781791-5797532 GCF_001406875.1 Solanum pennellii
TATATATATATATAATCATGGGTAGAATGCATAGACATTTTATCTTTACCAGAAATACGACCCATCTAAGTAAAACATTTAGGAGTCGTTTGATATAAAGATGCATAATCCAGGGATTACTAATGCATGGATTAGTAATGCAAGGATTAGTAATGCAGGATTTAGTAATGTAGGGATTAGTTTTTATCAAGTGTTTGATTCGTTATTTCCCATTTAATCTTATGTTTGGTTTAAAATTCTAGAAAAGAGTTTCTTTCCTTTTATACCCTAAGTCATTATGAGATTTTATATTTCATTTAATTTGTCAAGTTAAATATTAAAATATATTTTAAAAAATTATTATAAATTTTGAGGTGTGATATGCCACCATAGAGATCCTTGATAGCACGATATATGTCAAATATACTTAAACTTAACATAGATTTAAGGCTACTTAAATTGTTCAAGTACACAAATCTTCTTTTTTTAAAAAAATAGTCCAAGTGGTCAATCGACTAACTACAGTTAAAAAAACAAAAAAACCAACCCAATATAACAAATCAAACATGGAGAAAAAAATATTAATTTGTGAAATCATCAAAGTACATGGAACGAATTTGAAAAGTTTAAAAGAACATTTATAAATATTCGCATATAAATTTAAAAAAGCATTAAATTACAAAAAAATAAAAATAAATTTGGGGATAGTTTAGTCATTTAGAGATCTTATCCAAGGATTGTTAAACCTTGGATTAGTTATTCCTCACTTTTCTAAGGATTAGATAAGGCGAGGTATAACTAATCCAGTATTAAGTTAAATAAAAAGTAACCAAACAATGTTTTGTTGGATTAAATTTTAATTCATGGACTATTTTGATTGATACCTCCTACCAAACAAGTCCTTAAAGAAGTTAAATAAAAACAACAACAACAACAACAACAATAACAACAACAACAAAATAATAATAATAATAATAATAATAACAATAATAATAATAATAATAATAATCGAAACTTATGGAAAAACATTTCCCTTTTAACAATGATTTAAGAAACGGAAATGTATAATAATAAGCACATGAGTTGTCAATCCAGATGTAGGGTTAATTATTTGTTGCCGTACACATCTCTGTCTGGGGATCCAAGTATTGTGATTTAAGATAATATCAATAACGAAATCAAAATTTAACATAGTTTTTTTCTTTTATAAAAAATGATTATAAATATCCTAACATTATTCGAAAACATCTTTAAAATATCCCTCATATATATATTTGGCTAGAAATATATCTCAATCCACTTTTTTAGGCTTAAAACTTACCCGATCTTTAATCATTTTGATTATTATTATTACTAGATATCATGTGTCCGCGCCCGCGCAGGGCCAACATATATTAGTTTTTTTTTTTCAATTTATGTGACACAAATGAAATTTGAAAAAGTGAACTAAATTTTTTATGTGTTTTTTTTAAAAATATTTTAAATTGTTAATTTATGTACCTTTTATGTTATTTTTGAATAATATATGTTACTCCATTTTTTTTAATTTTATGTGATACAAGCGATTTTAGGAAAGTAAACGATATTTCTTATATAATTCTCACATATTTGTAGTTGTCATTTTAGTGTGATTCATATTACTTTTTAGTTCTTACGTTATTTTCAAACAATATATGCAACTTTTTTTGTTTCAATAAAAATAAAGGGGTCAACCAATTTTCATTATGTTTTTTAACCATGTTTTTCTAAAAATATCTTAAATCATTATATTGCGTTTTTAAGCTTCTTTTTTTTATGTAATTTGCAAAAATGTAACAAATTAGAAATTAAAACGAAAAATTAAAGTTTTCAAATATTTCTATATTAAAATGTTCAAATCTTTAAAACTCCACATATATGCACAAATTAATAGAAGGAAACCAAACGATTTTTAAAATAATAATATATGAAAGCTCATTTCAATAGTAACACGCATATATTTCATTTTTAATAAATGACTCCCTTCTTTTCGATTTATATGAACTTATTTTTTATTTCATTTCAAAAAGAAAATAACTTATGAATTTAATTTTACATATATAGATATTTAAGATCACNTTTTAATTTTAATTTTGATAGGTTCCACCTAATATTATACTTGATATATAATTATTAAGAGCTACGTGCAAATATCTATCATTCTTAATAGATTTTTACTTGCATGAAGTTACATTTTTACCTTTGATCATCATTCACTTTATATATAGAAAGATGTTTCTAGAATTACTTATTCTTGATAGATTTTTGTTAGAACGAAATTACATTTTTATTCTTGGTCATCTTTAATATAAATATATCATCCTATTCATTTTTATTTGTAAAGTTACTTTTATAACATCTTTTTCTTTAATTTCAATCTAATAGAGTATTATTAATTTTATCACACTAATTTATTTGCAAGTACATTAATTAGAGCAAAAATAAAGATTGAAATAATTAATTCATGATATTTTTATATAAAAAATAGGTTTTTTTTTATAAGCATAATGAATATCACAATAACTCACAAAAGATAAGAAAAAAAAGTAAAGTAATAACAAAATAAATTAACGATAATAATAATAACTTAAAATAATTCTAGAGCTATTTAACTTTTTTGTTTATCATTCTTGATAGATTTTTGTTAGCGTGAAATTACATTTTCGCCCTTGATCATTATTCACTTTATATATAGAAAGATAATTCTAGAATTATTTATTATCTTTCTTCACAGATTTTGTTAGCGTGAAATTATATTTTTACCCTTTGTCGTCCTCCCACTTTACTCTTCTATATAATATAGCGTGAAATTATATTTTTACCCTTTGTCGTCCTTCCACTTCACTCTTCTATATAATAGAAATTATTATTTATTTCACGATATCTTTCTATCTGAATTTTATCCAGTAGAAAGACGTTATGTAATAAATAATAAATAATAATAATAGTTTTAAAAAGTCTTATCAAGTTTTGCGGGTAAAAAAATTGAGATATTGTGAAACCAAATAGATGAATAAGGATATTTTAGATGTAAAAATTAGATAGATCCGTTTCAGTCGCTAAGGCCTCCTAAAACACATAAATATTACAATTATACAATATGTTGTACAAAGGTGGTACTTGACTTATATAGACAACATAATTTTTCCCGTAAAGAATAAATTAATCACCCTTCGTTGGTTATAGCCTTGCCTCTAATGTAGAGACAGAAAGAGCAAGTACAAATTATTCGATAGAACCTAATAATTTTAGTTTAAATTCTATATCTCGTATTGAAAATCTATTTAAGATGTACAAATAATAAAACCTCTTCACCATTAATTAGTAGCCCCAATTTCAAATTCCAAAGTACACTAGTACTTTCACTTTACGCGGCACAAATCCAAATTAACCAAAATTCTAGCAAGTGTTCAATAACATTGAATGAGAAAACAAAACGAACGCAAACCAAATTGATCAAAAATGAGAATGATAAAGCATTCGAACTTGTGGCTTTTGGCTAGCAATTAGGATTCAAACCATTGAATTTCATTTCGACACAATGGTACCATAAAGCTAGATTTATTTTCACAAACACTAAACATTCTAACATATATCTCAAATCTGATAGAGATTGAACTTTTGTCTAGCTGATAATGGCAGTTCTCGTCTTCAGGAAGGACAAAAATCCTTACAAGTCGCAGAGCAAAAAGCATACGTATGAAGTAGTTATAAAATGAAGTAGTTGAATTGGGACAAAGAAGTTATAAAAGGAAATGAGTACTCATCAAGCTATATTTTGTTCGCTTATTTTGCCTGAGGGTGAGATGCAATGAAATCAACTGCTAAGTTTATTGAGTTGATCTTGTCGGCTTCATTGTCTGGAATCTCAAACCCAAATTCTTCTTCAAGGGCCATCACAACTTCCACAGTGTCTAAACTATCTAAGCCAAGATCATTTTGGAAGTGAGCATTTGGGACAACCTGCAACATTTAATAAAAATGGCATTTGTAAATAATACAATACTTACCAGGATCACTCACTGAAGCTAATAAAGGAACAATGATAGATAAAACTCAAAAGGTTCCAAGTAAAACATCAGGACAATAAGCTGGTTATAGAAACACATGACAATAACACATTGGTAGCATCGCTAGCAACAAAAAATAACAAGAAGATGCACACCACAAGAAATGCGGACATGCAACAGAACTAAATGAGGATTTTGAGAGATGGAGTTGGGAAGGAAAACACAAGGGAAAATTGTTGGCATGCAGTTGGTGCGTTGAGGATTTCCTTCCACAACTCGAGTGTCATGCAAGATAGAGATGGCAGTACAAACATCTGTAGACTGCTACATAAAGAGATGTGCATTGGAAATTGAGGTTTAGAAGAAATATTCTGTATTGGAAGATGAGCAAGTTTCAAAAGCAAGCTTGGTGGAATTACTTCACAAGCACATCTAACAAACAATACACCTTTCCTCCTCCGATTTGACTCAACAAATTAAAAACCAAATGGGGAACTGTTTGCTTTACGCGTCTTTGTGCATTAAGGTTCTCATCTTCTTCAATTCCATTAATACATGTGACCATCGTACAGTAGGTCTTCCTATATTTCATTATTTTTTAACATAACATGTGTTTTCATCTCTACCCAAAAACAACAAGCGAAAAGGTATTTATTGTATTTCATCTTTTTTGTTGTTACCATGGGCTTGGCCTATCCGATTATTAGAGCATGTACAGCTTTCGACTCATTCCTTCCATCTTCTGATTTTATTCAACAAATTAAAAGTCAAAACAAATTAGCCCTATCGCATTATTGTGTCCACTAACTAGTTGATTTACCTGATCGACAATGCTCAGTTTACAACCTCCACTTCATGAAAGTTCCTCAAGTTCTTTGATCTTTCCTTCCTACTTTTGTAATGGCCGATAGTCAATATTCTTGTACTCCATATTTTTCTAGCCATTACACGTGTTGCCGTCTCTGCACATATAAGTATCTTTAAACCACCCTACCAAATGTAACTGGATGCTTGTCAAGATTATTCCAAAAGGGATCTAATCAGCAATCAAACTGATGACTCCGTCATTCCTTAGTTCTCATGTTTGAACAAACATATACATCCACATATAACAAGAGTTGTTTGAACAAACATATACATCCACATATAACAAGAGTTGTTTCTGTATGTCCCAAGGTTCCAAAGTCTTCCTATTGACACCCATTACTACGTTAACATCAAGAATAATGGCACAAGTTATAAGTGCTAACATTTTAATTTGATTCTATCAACTCCTTCAAGAGACTTTGAAAGAAAAAAAATTAATTCATAGAACTTTATTCTGATTTCATATGATCCCCTCTTTGACAATAATGAAAAATTTTGTCCCTACCATTCCCTTTTGACTTCCAAATTATCCTCGGTCAGAACCTCCATTGCTGCCGACTTGCTGCTCCTGCAACAGTTTCTGACTATTTAACTACTTGTTTCTTGACAAGCTTTTCCAATTGCATGTAGCTAGTATCTGACATGAATGCAGCCTAACATCTCCTTCCTTATTTTTTCCTATGCTGCTCAAACTCTTCAAAAATGTCGACAGGTTTGTGTCCGATCATTCAAAAGTAGTTCATTTTTGAAGAATTCAAGGTGGGTACAGCATCATTTTTGGAGATTCCAAGCAACATAAATATTTTCTATCCTGACATAGTGACTACCTTCCATATATATTGCATTTTGTTCTAGTATAAAAATTCATAAATTTCTGACATTCGTTCCGTGCCTTCCCAGTACCGAGGTGGTTTATTCTCAAATACCCTTTCACAAAGTTGCAAAACCACTTAAAAATTTGGAAGTTGATAGGAGTTCTATTTATTCTACGTATTCCTCAAAAATGAACTCATACAAGAATCCTCTTGTCAATACCTCGATTAAAGTACTGACAAGGAAAAAGTTTTCCCATCTATTATCTCTATTCCTCTGCTAGCCAGCTGAGTTTAGGTTTCACGTTATTGTACACTAGACTTATATTCTCATATTGTCAACCTACAAATATAAGTTTTCATGATAGACACAAGGATTGCAAGTTACCTCCCCGTGCGATTTAGCAACTAGCAGATTAGCTCCCTATAGTTAGGAATTTTCTACCTCACAGCTCAGATGACCCCCTCTTCATATAGCACCGCCACTCACTTTCACTAAACAGCAGTGTGATACTTCTTAATAACACTAGTGCATAAAAATTACAAGGGACAATGTGCATATTTAACCACTACTCAAACGACCACCAAACATTGTAAACATGAGTTAACGCAATGGGTGGTGAACTAATTTTTAGACCACAAAGGGGAAACGAACCAATTTCTTCACCATAGATGAGCCACAAGCTGTGAAAACCACTATGAGGCAATATTCACTTTTTTCCAAAATATTGTCTGTTGGATTTTCCTATCAAGATATATACTATGAATTTCAAAATTTACACCTAGTGAACTATCAGATACCAATTCCCTTGAGCTGAATCAATCTTAAAGCTGATTAAAATATGGACGCAAGCATCCTTTTAAGCATCCATTAACTTAAGAATTTTACCAGTGAAAGGATGAATTTATCAAAGTCCCATTCAGGTAGTACATCTCCTACCCAAAAAGATCTTCTCAATTCTAAAATCAAATTCTATCACCATGTTCTTTTTTGTTTTGGAGCTGGTAACTTTAGCTATCACCATGTTCTTTAGCAAAAAGAAATAATCCAACAATCCTCTAGAAAAATGGCACATTTGTATAAGCAACCAAGGGAAGCCAAGTGGTCAATGAAGTAGATTGTAGAGAAACATAAGGTCTCATGTTCAATTCCAAATGAAGGAATTCAGTCTGGAGACCTATCAGGAACTATGGCCATTGATGCAGATCAGAGCAAAGGTGAAGATTGGGAATGGTCAACGAACATCCTTTTGGCATGACAAATGGACAGGGCAAGGAACTATGAAACAACATCCAGAACTCTAACATGCCACGGTTTCCATGATGTGGACTGTTCAAGGGTGGAATTTATTCCTAAGGATACATTTGAATGACTGGGAGATGAAAAGAACTGCAGAATTTTACAATTCACTAGCAGGTTTTAATAACCTTAATGGAGGAGAAGACAGACTGGAATGGAACAAAGATAGGAAGTTCTCTATCAACCCCAGCTTACAAGGAGCTGAATTCAGCAGTGGTGAAGGAAAGGGATTGGCCTTGGAAGATGATATGGAAGCCAAAGATCCCTTACAAGGTTAACTGTTCACCTGGCTTTTGGCTAAAGAGGCAGCCTTGACACAGGAAAACCTAAGTAAAAGGGGTCATCAATTAACCTCTAGATGGGTGAAACCTGGAAGCATAGCAGGTGCTAAGATGCTGGGAACAAGGATGGCATGGTAAGTAAGGCATAGAGATGTAAGATTAACCAAGACAAGCCCAATCTAGCCTTTAAATCTATATAGAATTAATGTTATCTTTCCCAAAAAAAAAAGAAATATGGTGATCTCTTCACATTTGTCCAAGCCTCGGGTGGATAGAGCAACCCGATACCTGTTTTAGTAAGAGGTAACAGGTGACCGTGGAATTAACCAAGACAAGCCCAATCTAGCCTTCAAATCTATAGGACCAGCAGCCTTAAAATCCATGAATATCATAAAAACACACACAACGAACGTGCAAGGCAAATAAAAATAAAATTATTTCACCAGTCAACAAATTATTTTATCAGTAAGATAAACAATACATTCCAATCCTAAAAACGGATTAGCTGGAAGTTGAACAGAACACTAATTTCATCAGTCAACAGATGATTTTATTTGTAAGACAAACAATACATTCTAATGCTAAAAATGGATTAGCCCGAACATGAACAGAACACTAATTACATCTGTCAACAGATGATTTTATCAGAGCCCCATCACATGTAGTAATGCTCCTACCAAAAAAAAAATTCTTCTCAACTCTAAAACCAAATACTATCAGCATGTTCTCTAGCTAAAAGATATAATCCAACAATCTTCTAGAAAATTTATAAATACGTATGGCCGAGTGGGGATTTCAGAACCATAAACTCTCAAGTTCTATTTCCTGTGAAGAAAAATTGTTCCTGTGCAGGTGGGCGTGGGAGGTACTACCAAGCTTAGCTACGACAACACGATTATAAAATAAAAATAAAAATGCACACTGTATAAATCCATAGGTCCAACAGCCTTTAAATCTATGAAAAACGACAATAAAAACACAGCGAATTTCATTTCTAAAAACGAATTAACAAAACCCTAATCTCATTTCACGAGAGATTAACATAGAAAAATAACATATACCTAAAATGCAATATGATAGATATACCTTGCAAGGATCAACTTTCTGAAAGTTTTTGACGACGTTGATAACACGATCCCTAACTTCATCCTTGTCGAGAAACGATCCCCTTACTTCCTCTGAGAAATGACGTTTAAAAAGCTGACTGACTGAACCTCCGATGAGCCTAGGGTTTCGAAGCTGTACTGGCCGAGCTTCCACTCTCAGGTACTTCAGCAATGCGATTCTCGCCGCCATTGAAAATGTTTATGTATAGAAAGAGAATGCAGAGATTTGGAGAAGATGAACAAGCGGCGTGAGGGCTTTCTCAAAGGTTCTGGAAAAGTCCTAATACTCCCATAGAGGGTTTAAATCTTTTTTTTTTCTTATTAAAATAAAAACTTTTTTCTTTTTTCTTTTTTTCCTATTTTTTTTTATAAATTTTTTATTACATGTATTAATTGCACAAAAAACAATGTATTTAAGTTAATTAAGGTTGTGATAAGCATATGTCACTAATGGAAAAGTGTTTAGTCAATGAAGAATGTCCATGTATAGAAGTCGAAGATGTTCGGATGGATATGTGTGTTAATTAGGAGACGTGATTAGAAACGAATTTATTTAAGTAAAATGTGACTGACCTTCGTGGCAAATAAGATGAGTGTAACGAGGATGTGTAGTTTTGAATGTGTGAAAATGAAGTGTGAGGAGTTGATGATACGCTAGTTAGGACTTATGAGGTGTGAAAGGTTAAATGTACAAAAGATAGGAGAGACAGAAGTATTACTGAAAAAGAACTAACAGGCCCGCAATTTTTTTTAATCCGCCCTCACATAATTTTTGTAATATTTTCTTTTTAAAGTTGAGTTTGATACTAAAAAATAAGTTCATAAAAAGAAATTTATTTTTCATTGAGTTGTATTAATTCAATAGGATAGTGAGTTAAGATTTTATTTTTTAGAGGTCAATTAGAAAACATCTAAAAAATTATATTATTTTTTATTGAATCATTTTCGTTTATTATTTTAAATATTTTTGTAGTTTTAAAGAAATTATCAAAAGAAATAATGTTTTATCACTCTTATAACCTCTAAAAAATTAAAATTAAGTTTAAACCCATACTAAAATTACATATACTCACAATTCACTCCGCTCCGCATTAGTTTTTTTTTTTCCGCATTAGTTTTTAAAAACTCACTTCAACCCACCTTGTATCCCCCCCCCCACATAGCCATAAATCCATCCCACCATGCCCCATTGTCATCCCTAGATGCGGACTAGAGAGAACTTGACACAACTTTAACTTACTTAGAGACACCCCCTCTTTTTCTCATCTCACTGCTTGTTTTATTTTCTTTGTACCTCACTATTTGATTGTTGTATTTTCCTTATCATCCTATTCAATAACATCACTTTTGAATCGAGAATCAATAATAACAATCTCTCTACACCTTAATAGTTCTTCTATTAAACAAAATTTAAAAAGTGAACCTCCGAACACTTCCTTTAAAATAAATATTAAAAAGTTAACGACAATCTCACATGATAAACGTTTCAGATTATTTATTACTCCAACACAAATCATAAAGTGATTCCTTATACCCCTCTATAATGTAACACTCATAAAACACTTGACCAAACAGTAAAGTCATAAATTATTTATCTAATCAACAATAACATATCTAATAAGTATATTCTCACAAATGAAGTTCGAAGAGAATTTGATATACACAAACCCTATGTTTACCTTTGTTAACAATAGTGTAATAGTATTTCTCAAATCATTTAGCCAATCATAACCAGCTATGCTCACAAAATACACTTTTCGGAAACTTCACTTTGACCACAAAAATGTTTTTCTATAGGAGAGAACAAAGCATAAGGTCCTATTAACTGCTTGGACTAAAATTTGTTACTAAAGTGAATACTGTTGGAGTAGACAAAATGTTTCTCTTCCTTTCTATTTTGTGTGGGAGTTGCTAAAGGGAATTTCTATTACAAGGGGAGAGTGAGATTGTTCACGATGAGTATTTTTCTTATATACAGCCGTGGTGTCTGAGCTAGCTTGGACACTTCACAAGGACCAACTAGTGCGGAACATCAATGCAGGAAACTGAGTGGCTCCATCGATCACATAGAGTAGACCTGGTTGCAACTTGCACTTCTTCCCTACTTTGAAATTGAGAAAGCTTTCAACTTGGAAATGGTCATAATTTCTTCGACCTCCTAGCAAACCACCAAGGCTCAAACCCCATCCAAAATCATCCACAGAGGTATCAGACATGGTAACTGCCCACTGCAAATGTTTGGGATTTGATATTTTCATCTCTACCCAGCCACCAATTTTTGTACTTTCATAAACTTCTGACTCTAGGGTCATGGCAAGATACCCATCTAAGACGCTTTCTTCCACAGTGATCACATGAGGATACCCTGACTGTTGTAAAAAACTAAAAGGCAACGACATAGCTGCGAGTCTAGGCTGTTGCCTTGTCAGATTGGCCATTTTGTGTATGCCCAAGACTGATAGTTTTGTATTGCTTGAAAGTTGGCAAACAACTTGACCAAAGGTGCCAAAACAATACAAAAGCCTACCAGGCTGTGGCGGCAATGCAGAGAAAAACTGAGCCAAGCAGGCAGCAATATTTGATTTTTTAACCATCACAGAGATTCCACTACCATTTAGTTGATTCAGCAGGGGCGGCCCAAAAGATGAATAGTCAGTCAGCCCCCTTTCCTGCAAAAATTCCCCCAAAAGATTGTTATTCTAGGCTACACATTAAGGAAACTAAAAATGATGTAATATAACAAGTAGATACAATATGCAACATCTGCAACAACCAACTAATGAAATCTTCCTCATCAGATTACTTACCTTGCTTTTACAGAAGCTACATAGAAAGACAACTGAAAGATGAAATACACTGCAACAAGCTAACAATCATGTAATAACCTCCCTCCCCCCGCAGAATCTTCCTTGTAAACCTGTTGATTTCTTGTCATTCCTCAGTCCTAATAAGTGCGAGAACTTTTGCACAAACAGATCAGCAACTCGATATTTTCTTTTGGTTTTGGTGAGGCCGGTAACAAAACTTTTGACCTTATTACTTTTGCAACTTATTGGTGATACTGACAATACCAAAAAGAATCGAACATGGAATTGATAACTATGATCACAAATAAGAAAGCACATTCAGTATTCAGAAGCATTTACCTCACGTGAACTTGTAGGTACTGCAACATCTCTGCATCGACCACCGACTGGAATGGCAACTGCAGAACACCAATCACTGATATGTGCTGCATAAAGAACTTTTGCTAAGGAAAGTGGACTACCCAGAATACTCTTTTGGCCTCTTTCGCTGCCAACAAACTCTGCTACAAGTGTATATTTTTCACGGATAGTTGTTTCAAAAGTCAGCCTAGAATCAACACCAGTCCTAATTGATCTTTCAATTGCATTGCACGTAGATTCATCAATGGTACCGATCATCAACAGTGCACCCACAGCATCAAATTCTCCTCTTACGTGAGTGCTAGTTTCTTGGACTGGACTTTCTTTAGAAGATTTAAAGAATGCAAGCACTCGCTCCAACTTCTCTTGTCTGTCTCTTAGCTTCATAATATCTGAAAAAGCTTCTCGTTGCAATCTCTCCAAGATCTCATTCTGTAAATGATATTATTGGAGAAGTTGTAAAGCACCTTCATACAGGTTTTTAAAAGAGATTTTTCTCTTACATATGTAAAGCTTGTGGTAACTGGCAAAGTAAGAATTTGACTGCTCAAGCTCTGAGAACTTCCTAATGACACTGTTCTGCAGTTCAACGTTGCATGACAGGTAACAGATATACCCACTTTAGATCAATAGTACACAAGTAGGGATGCGACTGACCTTCTAAAAAGAGCCAAAACTACCATTCTCACATAAGAAATAACATTTTCATAACTTTTAGTGTTCTCCCTTTAGATATTCATTTGCTTCAAATAAGATTCACATGGAGTAGCTGTTATCTTGAACAAGTGTTCAATTTCATACTTGCTTGGATTCCTCACTCTGTATAACTTTTATTGCACATTCTAAAAATGAAATGTATCCAAACTAATACTTGAAAACAAGAACAACAAATCACACAAACAACAAACATCAGGTAACTCTATCCATCAAAGCTAGAACAGATAACAGGAAATCAGCAATGTTTTTGTAAACAACTCACACAAGCAACAAGCATCAGGTAACTCTATCCATCAAAGCTAGAACAAATAACAAGAAATCAGTAATGTTTTTGTAAACAACTCACACAAGCAACAAGCATCAAGTAACTCTATCCATCAAAGCTAGAACAGATAACAAGAAATCAGTAATGTTTTTGTAAACAACTCACACAAGCAACAAGCATCAGGTAACTCTATCTATCAAAGCTAGAGCCGATAACAAGAAATACTAGTGTCTTCATCGACATTGTGGACCAAAATTTTACTTGTAACAATCTATCCGCAAATGGATCGCTATACAATGACGAAAAAGAAAATACACAGTTACTTTACCGGATTGCCGCGATTGGAAACTTTGCGGTTTCGGAACACGACGGAAGCGCAATCCTGCGTAGATTTTGCGAAGGATTTTAACTTGTCTACAACTGAAACAGCTGCTGCTTCCATTTTTGAATCAGAAGGAAAATAAAAAAAGCTTCAATGAATTGTGTTAATGGCGTTTCAACAATGGAATTTCACTTTTTCTCTACTCTCCCGCCATAACTGTATAGTACAAGTTTGTTATAGAGATGGAACTGAAAATTGAAATTTAATTTAGATATATTGCTATATTTTAAAATCAATTGTCTTAACTTATTATTTTTAAAAAAAATATATATTGAAAAATAAATTATATTTATAATTTTTGTGATTTCTACACACATATATATATACTAGTTTACGGACACGTGCTTCGGACGTGTGTCTCATGCAATATTTTATAAATTGGTTAGGATGATTATAATTCAACGAAAACGTGTGTGTAATGAGTACTAAAATGGAACAATCTCAAATAAATATTTTGACAATATTTTTTTTTTATAGAAAACTAAATTAAAGAAGACTAATAGAGAGTAAATATAAAAAAACTAAACATGAAAGAAAAAATCAGCATACACATCGTTCTTTAAGACTTTAATCATAACAATATATACATGGAAAAAGAATAAAAAATCAGTACATAATTTACCGAGTTTTTGTCCCCTTCTCTCATATCCAATCAAAATTCAAAAGTCTTCTCCATCAAGTCAAACAAAAGTATAAATCAAATAGAAAAGCATGAAGGTTATGACTTATGAATATTAATAATGATAATTCAATAGGTAATTAAATATAATCTATGTCAATTAGTTTAAACTTAAACCATATAAATATTGTTAAAACTTGTAGTGAGATACACACCAAATTTGAAAAAAGAAAATATAAATTCAATTAGCAAAATATGAAATGAATACAAAAATCTATGTATGGATCAAACTTTATTATATGAAGGGAACTATATAATAATCTTATTGGCTTTGTTCGACTGTCTCTAGATCTGTATCATCTCTTATTGATTGTGTTTCATATAAATTATTATTAGCGGAGGAGATACTAAAGATAAAAAATAAACACCTACTTCAAGATCATAAATATATAGGATTATATTATAACAAATTCACATAGTATTAGAGAATTCAAATAGAATCGTAATTTATAAGGAGAAAGTGAGATAAATTTTTATTCAAATAGTATTGGAGAAATTGAGTCATATAATATATAAGGAGAAACTGAGACAATTTTTATTCAAACTCAAATTATGTTAAATCTATTGTATATCTAACATATCGAAATCCTCACTATATTGATAAGAACAGTGGAATACGATTACAACCTTAAGATTCTGATTGCAATAATCAAACTACCAAATTATAATGGAAATATTGAAATAACAAATAATTAAAGATAAAAGAAGAACGGAGATGAGAAACTTTAGACTCTAGAAGAAGAGGAGACGAAAAACATTTTCTTCAATATGTATAATCCCTAAATCAGTGACCGTTGCACCTTTTGATGGAACCATTCTCACGTCCACTACTCAATCCGTATCCCAAATTAACTTGACTCTATTGATTGTTCTAGGCCCAATAGCCCTTGTCAGTCCTATAACTACTGGTGTGACCTTGGTATCCACATTAGGTTGAACTTGGTTCATAACGGTATATGTCCTAAAACTTTGGTTTAGAGACGTTGTCATTGGCTTGAAGCATGAAAGATCCGTAATTGAAATCCTTAACCTGAGTAAAGCTAACAAAAATAAAAAAAAAATCAAGATTAATATAACATAACCACTCCAAGATACTTCATAATCATCAAGAATTTGCAAATCTGAAATAATCAATATTCTAACCTAAAGAAATGAATAAGTCTATAAAATATTGAAGAAACTAAAATAAAATTACTTGCGCTCTCTTTGAAACTTTAAACCTCATATCACAAATGCACAATTGATGTGGTAATCTTGATGCCCCCAAAGCTGAGAAAGAAAATATGACAAACATAAATATAATTAGATGTGATATACATATAAATCATGAAATCTAAAATTAAAATAATACGAATAGATCAAATAAAAGTATGGATTTTGCGATTAGCAATTGTCTAACTAACCTTTCATCCTAGGCTTGTTTCATATTATTCAATATTTGTATTTATAAATTTGAAAAAATCATCTTTATTCAATATAGGCAAATGAAAAGACAGGAGTTTTACGAAACTAATTAAGAGGGTTTTAAAAACAGATACACATCTTTTTATCTTCCATTTTCTTTAATTTCTTAAAATTTCACATTTAATTGGATAATGTATTTAATTTATTTTTTTTGGACTTCTTAAAACAATGATTTAGTTCGGAAAGGTCTTAAAATAATGTTAATGGTTGACTATGATAAATAATGTAATATGACTGACTTTTCATATTTTTCCAATTTTTTGTGATATTCAGCAAGTTTAGAGGTAATTAAAGTTTAATATCTAATTAACAATTAATGAGATGCTATATAATTTTTATTCTGTATAGGGGTAAATTGGTAATCTAACTTTACACTTTAGATCTTCCCACTTATAATAATATATGATTATATATGCAATTTTTTCAGAGTTAACAGGTGCACCCCTATCAAATCATGTGGGTCCGCCTCTGCTTGGCATCCAGTAACTTAAAATCCTAGATCCGCTTTTGTGTATTATAATAGCATCATACAATCAGTTTGTGTCATATGGTTAGCTTTAGAGCTTATAAATACTAAATGCATTAGAGCTTATAAATACTAAATTACATAATAGAGATTTTTGCTTAGCAGGTGGAGACACCTCCTTGTCCTTGTCAACAACTTCCAAAAAAAAAAAAAGGGGGGGGGGGGCCC
>NC_028640.1:5797540-5802826 GCF_001406875.1 Solanum pennellii
GGGGGGGTCCCTGGTAGGTTCCTTCCATGACGCGCTAGCAGATCAGCCACCCTGTTCCCTTCCCCGGGTTCATACTGGATCATTGACTTTTTCATCTGTCGGAACAGCTCTCTGCATTCAATCAAAATATTTAAATCAGTATCATTACAATTAGCCAACATCTTTATTACCTCTGTGGAGTCTGTGGCAATGACGATGTCCATGACGTTTTGAGCTTGAGCTAGCTTGAGGCCGTGAATTAAGGCTGAGAGTTCTGTATATGCCACTGAAACAACACTGATCTTAGTGCTTTTTCCTGCTATCCAATTGTATTTTGAATCACGAATTACACACCCCGTATCTCTTTTATTGTTACTTTGGTTGAAGGAGCCATCGATATTCAATTTGAGGCCACTAGGGGGAGGGGACCAATTGTGAGTATTGTCCTTAAGGTTGTTAATAGTCTTAGCATTATTTTGTTGTCACGATCCGAGAGCGCCCCCAAGTTGTAACACGGCGTACTCGACCTCGAAGAGGTAAAATACAAACTCTTAGCATTCATAACATTCGATATGGAAATAGTAAGGAATTTAAATCTTTGATTCAAAACCAAACTATTTAATATCTCATTAAAACATCTTTCAAAGACACATCGGAAGACTAAGTCTCACATTATCATCCTTAGACAAACATAACAAGATAGGGTCATGACTCTTTATACAATCGAAAATACTAAAATCTAATACAAAGGTCTTAAAGAAACTAGAAACATAGAATCCTTGTTCTCGACATATGAGGACATATCAAAAGGTCTTGAGAGAAACTCTAATCCCAAACTTCACTATAGAAAGCACTTCACTTGCCAACACCTACACTTATAGTAAAATATAGAAGAAGAATGGAGTTAGCATAATTAAATACTAAGTATGATGATCATTCAAAAACATGCAAAAAATACATTTATTTGAGACACGCTTTTATGCCTTTTTCAATACAACTTCATAAACAGAAGTATAAGAGGCACATTATAAGTCATCTACCACATACAAGACAATACCCACATTATAAACGTACTCAACTAGTACCAATATTCAACCATTCACATATTCTTCAAGTAACTCATGTCATCATCTTAGAACATCCACCTAAAGTTACCCTAAGCCACACATAAGTAATACATGGAGGGGCAGCCCATACTACCTCTTCACTCCACACCTAGGTGTTCCTCAAGGCCACAATAGGTAAGGACCCTTCTATTTCAACTTAACATTCTAGGCAACTCATTCCATAAATATAATTACTCATTTATCTTTTCATTTAGGCTATAAATCAACATTCATTATTAGATACATTTAAAGTTACTTTCATGCATTTGAGGACTTTCACATAGTAGTCTTAAAGACTTAGGGAACTCACTTTAACACCTTCTAAGCCTACTCGTTCCGTGTGTAGATAGGATCCCATACTACTACCTACACGTTGTAAAACCTATAAGTAACTAGAGTGTACATCCCACATGATGGGAATATGCGTTAACCCATCTTTGCTAGACATGAAATTCGGTGTCATAAGACTCCACATGGTGGAGGGTGCTCTACTTGCCAAGGGTAGAACTAATTCATAACCCATGTTTGCACATGGTTTAGGGGATATCCAAAGATGTTGATTGGACTCTAGCCTTTTCTTCGGGAAGATACAATATCTTAACCATATATGCTCGGTGCTAGACTTAGTTCCCATAGAGTAGTTCATTCATATGTATGTACTAGAGAGGGCACCAACATTAGGTCCACCAACCCGATCTTCAGTTCAACAAATTTAGTGGTGAGTCCTCATTCTCCGAGGACAATAGTCATGAGTTCATTTCTGTCTTTTACTCATTTAGTTTCGGTTTTGCTACACTTAGCTGGGGCTTGTCCCAACATTTCTAGTCAGTTAGAGGCTTATTTCAGACATAGTTAATTTCAGCTTAGAATTGAGTTAATATTTCCTTTGTATTAAACTCATTGTTTTCAAATATCTCAGTTATAAAATATGGGTATTCACGATCTTTTTAGTTTAAAATTATGATTTAGCTTATGCATTTAGTTACTATATTTAGTATGCTCATGGTCATGCCAGCAGGGTTAGCTTGGGATCACTTGTGGTCCTAGGTTTCGTGTCCGCGTCTCGGGGGTAGCTTGGGGCGTGATAAACTTACAAATTGGTTTTTATAAGGTTTTTTTGCTGGAATTATTAAATTAAGAACACAATTCTAAATTATATAATTATGCTGATAATATTTGGTTGGTTTTAGCAGAAATTGTTTGCCTCAAATTATAGTTAGACTATTGATTATGAGAACAAATCTCTCAAATTAAATTTGATATGAGATGAGTTTATTTAACATGTACGCATCAGGCCAACAAGATTCTCCCATCAAAATTGGTTTAGGATCAGGAACCAAATTATTTCCATCTAAATATTTGATATGTGTACATATGATTTTATTACTCCACCACGCACAAAGATAGATATCCAAATGAGGTTGAGGGTAAATTTTAGATATCCTAACATTAGAGGGAGAAGTGTTTAGTAGTCGAAAATTATGTGTGGTCAATTATCTCGATCCTCGACAAAAATGTGAACTTGAAGTTCAAGAGATAATTCATTTGCGAAATGTTGCTTTTCTGGATATATAAAAATGACCCAATATTTTATTTAAATTGTAAATGCTCAAATAAATAGTCCTTGAAGGGCAGAATCTATAGTACACAAAAAGTGAAGACCAACCGATTCCAAACGTACAACTCCTTAAGGAAGGAGAAGAGAAAATTATCATAATGGTCATGATAATGAGGCAAGTACTTTGAAAAAGTACTACGACATAACACTTCATAAGACCTTAGCAAAGGTTCAGGTACCTAAAATAATGAATAATAAAGACATCTCAATAAATTATGTCAAATTGGAATCAATATCAAAATAATTGTCGATGGTATATTTGACATGAAGTAACACTAAATGCTATAAATGGTTACGAGGATCTTCAATTCAAATTTGTCATATAATATGGACAGATAAATGATTGGCAAAATAAAATGCACGACTCAAAAAAATTTTTCTTCACTTAAAAATGTTGTTTTTGAACTATAGTTCATAGTTCAAAATATATGTCAGTGGGGTACAGATGAATAATTGTGCAGACGTATTACCGTAAGATATAAAGTATGGTTTGTGTCTCAGGACATAAAGGGCTTTCACAAAAGTCCAGACATTAGTTAATGTAGATATATTCTTCAATAGTGAATGCAATAAGACTTATTTCAGTCTGGCAAAATGAATGATTATCATGTCTAACTAGACAATGAAGGTTATATGAAAATCCTTAAAGATTTTAAAGGTCTTGAAACAATTCCATTGAGTACCCAATGGTTTTGAGACTGCTTAACACAGAAAAATTATCTTTTTGATCTCATGAAAATGATTTAAAATGTCATGTATTAGTGCAAGTGGTGCACTTACATATTGTTGGTTATGAAAATGATAGAAGATTATTTGATATACAAAGTTATGTGAAAGAATTGTCATATTATCATTCAAGTTATGACAAGAAACTAACGAAGCAAGTGACTCAACGCAAAAGACGTGTGATTTTCTTTGAGAAGAAAAGACGAGATTCAATAAAATTGAAATGATCAATCTTTGATTCAGAAATGATTTGATTATTTATATGAAAAATATTTATTTGATCCGCATAAATCTCGATCACAAATAGACTATTTATTTATATATGGAGACACAATAATATATTGGCATTCGAAAGAATCACATTAGTAACCACTTCTTCAAATCATGCAGAAATAACATTGATCTATGAATTAATTTGGGAGTGTGTTTGGTTGAAATCATGATCTATCATATTCAGAAAATATGTGATTTTCTTTTGAAAAAGATATTTCAATCACCATATATGAAAATATTATACAACTCAATTGAAGGGAGGGCACAATCAAAGGAGATCGGACAAAGCATATTTCACCAAGTCTTTTTCACACATGGTCTTCAACCGAATGGTGAGATAGACGTTCAAAGACTCATTCAAGTGATAATCTTGTAAACTTTATTCACTAAGGATTGCCAACATCAATATTTGAGAAGTTGTGATATAAGATTGGAATGCATCGTCTCCGAGATATCACGTAAAGTTTTTATCATGGGAAAAAAAATACGTGTTGTACTCTTTTTCTTAACCATGATTTTATCCCAATTGGTTTTCCTGATAAGGTCTTTAACGAGACAACATTCAAAGCGTATAAAAGATATGAACAAATTATAGAAATCACATACTTTTAAGGCAAAATTACAATTTATTCCCTTAAAAGTTTATAATTACAGAAATATGTCAAACAGATACAATAATATAAGCGATGAACATTAAAAAGAGGGTCGGATTCATTAATGGGCAAAAAATTAAAGTGCTGATACATTAAAAAGAGGATCAGATACATTAATGGAGGGTCCAGATACATTAATGGCCAAAAAATCAAAGGCTGATACATTAAAAAGAGTCGGATACATTAATTGCATTTTTGCCTTAAGAGAAAAATGAGGAATTTTTTAGATTTGTAAAACTTATAGGGGATAAAGGTAATAAGTACACTAAAAAATGAGATTTTTGTTATTATGTGAATGTCCACTACACCAAGAAGTTACTCTCACCCATTATCTCCATTACTTTACTCCATTATGAAGAAATCATAACCTCCACCTTTATGCCTCTATGTTACACTATAAAAAGAGATATAAGAGTTCACATTGCATAGACTTAGGATGTACACTTCAAAAAAAAAAAGTTATCTCATGTTGCTCCTCTTGTCCTATACTCTTCTTGTCTTCCTCTTTATATCGTTCTTTTATTCTTAAGTTTTACAATAAATTATAGTTAAATAAGGTACCTTTAGGTTTTAATTCAAGGAGACAGGGAGAACGATGATGATTTTGCACATTATTTGTGTGGGTGGATGAAATGAAAGCTCCTTTCTAGAGTATTTTGTGATAAAAATGTGTAATTAAGGTTTTTAAAAAGTAAGTTCTATAAAGTGATAGTTAGAACAATATTGTAGAACATGACAAAGTGTTGGTGAATGAAGAATGTCCATGTTTAGAAGTAGATTGTAGAACATGACAAAATTTGTTAGTTAGAAATGTGAGAGGTTGATTGTAGAAGAAGTCAAAGTGGTAGAGGTAGTATCCGAAAAGAACTAGGAAAAAGGGGACTAGATAGAACTTGACACAACTTCAACTTACATAGAAGACGGCTAGGAC
>NC_028640.1:5803029-5872874 GCF_001406875.1 Solanum pennellii
CTTCCTCGTCTCATTATTGTTTCATTTGCTTTGTATCTTGCTATTTGATTGTTACATTTTTCTTGCAATCCTACTTCAACATCACTTTTAAGCTGAGGATCTATAAAAATAGTCTCTCTAGTCTCTACCCCTTAACACTCTTATTAAATAAAATTTAAAAAGTTGACTACAATTTCACATGATAAATATTTCAAATTATTTATTAATTTAAACAACACAAATAATAAAATGATTCTTTATATCTTCTCTGTAATGTAACACTCACAAAACACTTCTTAGAGAAAATTGACCAAACACTAAGGTCATAAACTATTTATCTAATCAACAACAACATATCTAAGTATATTCTCATAAATGGAGTCAAAGAGAATTTAATATACACAAACCTTATCCTTACCTTTTTCAATTAACAGTTTTTCAAATCATTTAGCCAATCATAACCTGCTAATGCTCACAAAATACACTTTACAGAAACTTCTCTTTGACCACAAAAATGTTTTTCTATAGGAGAGAACAAAGCATAAGGTCCTACAAACTGCTTGGACTAAAATTTGTTACTAAGTGAATACTGTTGGAGTAGACAAAATGTTTCTCTTCCTTTCAATTTTGTGTGGGAGTTGCTAAAAGGTATTTCTATTATAAGGGAAGAGTGAGATTGTTCATGGGAGTGTTTTTTTACATCCAGCCGTAGTGTCTGAGGTAGCTTGCACACTTCACAAGGACCAACTAGTGCGGAATATCAATGCAGGAAACGGAGTGGCTCCTTCATTCATCACATAGAGTAGACCTGGTTGACACTTGCACTTCTTTCCTACTTTGAAATTGAGAAAGCTTTCAACTTGAAAACGGTCATAATTTCTTCGACCTTGTTGAAAACCACCGAAGCTCAAACCCCATCCAAAATCATCCTTAGAGGTGTCAGACATGGTAACTGCCCACTGTAAATGTTTGGGATTTGACCTTTTCATCTCTACCCATCCACCAATTTTTGTACTTTCATAAACTTCTGACTCTAGGGTCATGGCATGATACCCATCTAAGGCGCTGTTTTCCACAAAGGCCGCATCAGGATGCCCTGACCGTTGTAAAAAACAAAAAGGCAGCGACATAGCTGCGAGTTCAGGCTGTTGCCGTGACAGCATGGCCATTTTGTGTATGGCCAAGATTGATAGTTTTGTATTGCTTGAAAGTTGGCAAACAACTTGACCAAAAGTGCCAAAACAATACAAAAGACTACCAGACTCTGACTCTGGCAATGCAGAGACAAACTGAGCAAAGCAGCCAACAATATTTGATTTTTTAACCATCACAGAGATTCCACTACCATTTAGCTGATTCAGCAAGGGCGGCCCAAAAGATGAATAGTCAGTCAGCCCCCTTTCCTGCAAAATTCCACAAAAAAATTGTTATTCTAGGCTACACA
This sequence comes from Solanum pennellii, assembly GCF_001406875.1. Classification (NCBI taxonomy): domain Eukaryota; kingdom Viridiplantae; phylum Streptophyta; class Magnoliopsida; order Solanales; family Solanaceae; genus Solanum; species Solanum pennellii. The sequence continues at coordinate 5,804,453 of NC_028640.1, forward strand.
TTAAGGCAACTAAAAATGATGTAATATAACAAGTAGATACAATATGCAACATCTGCAACAACCAACAAATGACTCCCCAGGGGATCTTGCTTGTCAGATTACTTACCTTGCTTTGACATGAAGCTACATAGAAAGACAACTGAAAGATGTAATATAACAAGTAAATATACTATGCAACAAGCCAACAACCGTGTAATAACCTCCCTCCCCCAACAGAATCTTCCTGGTAAACCTGTTGATTTCTTGTCATTCCTCAATCCTAATAAGTGCGAGAATCAGCAACTCGATATTTTCTTTTGGTTTTGGTGAGTACATTGGCAACTTCATTTTACAGGAATCTTGACCTAACCATTTTTTGGGAGGCTGGTAACAAAACTTTTGACCTTATTACTTTTGCAACTTCTTGCTGATACTGACAGTACCAAAAAGAATCGAACATGGAATTAATAACTATGATCACATATCAGAAAGCACATTCAGTATTCAGAAGCATTTACCTCACGTGAACTTGTAGGTACTGCAACATCTCTGCATCGACCACAGACTGGAATGGCAACTGCAGTACACCAATCACTGATATGTGCTGCATAGAGAACTTTTGCTAAGGAAAGTGGACTACCCAGGATATCCCTTTGGCCTCTTTCGCTGCCAACAAACTCTGCTACAAGTGTATCCTTTTCACGGATAGTTGTTTCAAAAGTCAGCCTAGAATCAATGCCAGTCCTAATTGCATTTTCAATTGCACGGCACTTGGATCCATCGATGGTACCGATCATCAACAGTGCACCCACAGCATCAAATTCTCCTCTTACGTGAGTGCTAGTTTCTTGGACTGGACTTTCTTTAGAAGATTTAAAGAATGCAATCACTCGCTCCAACTTCTCTTGTCTGTCTCTTAGCTTCATAATATCTGAAAAAGCTTCTCGTTGCAATCTCTCCAAGATTTCATTCTGTAAATGATATTATTGGAAAAATTGTAAAGCACCATCATACAGACTGTTGCTACATAAGAATTAGCAAATATGTCAAATTTAAGCTTGCCGAGGGGAGTGCAGTGGGAAACAGTGATATCTTAAAGCTAATGAGAGTAACAAATCCCAACCGAATTATGTCAAAATAAATCTGGATAAGTACCTTTTTTTTCTCTCGATAAGTAAAAGGATCGTTAAAAGAGATTTTTCTATTACATATGGATAACCCTTTAGTCAATATTATTTCCTGGGAAGCCACATCATACAGCAGATAGTAAACATAAAAGAATTTGATCTAGTGACAATGGAAAAGATAGGAAAAGATGGGAAAAAATAGACGAACTGGAAGAAACTAGATGAGGTTAGGGTACACAGCCAGAGCCTTCTCATACTTAAGAAACCCATCAGAGTAAAGCAGAGCCCAATAACAAAGCTTGTGCTAACTGGCAAAGTAAGAATTTAACTGCTCAAGCTCTGACTACTTCCTAATGACACTGTTCCGCAGTTGAACGTTGCATGACAGGTAACAGATATACCCACTTTAGATCAATAGTACAAAAGTAGGGACGCAAACAGTCTCACCTTCTTAAAAGAGCCAAAACTACCATTATCACATAAGAAATAACATTTTCATACTTGCTTGGATCCCTCACTCTGTATAACTTTTACTGCACATTCTTTTAGGATCATAAGTTGGGAATTTGAATATAATACATATGTGATCCAATGGTGTTCTCTTTTTCCCAAAACATCTATCAAACCTGTCCCAGTAGGGAGGCCTAGAAGTCAAAGAGCCATATTAACAATTTTCTTTTATGACTGCGAACTTCACAAGGAGCCAGCCCTTTGGACCAACACCATAGCCTTCAAAACTCGGGGATGATGGATTTCCCTTCTAGTCTCAATCCTTCTCAACTTAATTACAGGACTTAGTAGCTAGTTTACTTGGCACAGGGCTGGAATCTGTGATCTAAGAACAAGTCCCTCAACCTTCCTCTTTTTAACAATCTAGGGAATCAAGGTTCCAGAACTAATTATAACATATGTAAAACTAAGTAATTCTTTCCATCAACCTAAATGTTTGGGGACAAAGCTTATCAATACTATTGTTAGTCAAGGAACCTCTAAATACCATAGTTAAAAGAGAAAAAAAAAAGAACATCCAATGTCCATCCCAACAGAGATGTAAGCTCACAATATCCAAATACCAAAAAACTGATAAAGCCCATAGAAGTAATCCATTCCGCTGAACAAAACCAGCATAGCATAAGTCTCATTCTACTTTCTTTACTCATATTCTATAGGTCAATCGGCTTCAACAGGTGAAAAGAAAATCAAAATTATCAAATTACTGCTTGAAAACAAATGCAATGAAACTGAAATAACCTTAATGAGACAGCATAATGTTACTACTTAACAACGCATACTAGAGCAAATAGGTTTTTATATAATTACTGGCAATCAGCTTGCATAGGTAAAAAAATGAAATGTATCCGAACTAATACTTGGAAACAACAACATACCCAGTATAATCACACAATTGGGATCTAGGGAGAGTAGTGCATACACAGCTTACCCCTCTCTATATTATCTCTTTTGATAATCGTAGTCAAATTTCAAGCACCTTAACTAGTTCCACAAGATAGAAAGAAACACCAGGTAACTCTATCCACCAAAGACTAAGACAGATAGAAAGAAATCACCAGTATTTTTTGTCTAACAAATCACACAAACAACAAGCATCAAGTAAATTAATCCATCAAAGATAGAACAGATAACAAGTAAGCAGTAATGTTTTTGTAACAACTCACACAAGCAATCCATCAAAGCTAGAAGCATCACTAGTGTTCCTGTCTAACAACTCTAACCATTAAGACTAAAACAAATAGAAAGAAATCACTAGTGTTCCTGTCTAACAACTCACACAAGGAACAAGCACCAGTTAACTCTAAGACAAATAGCAAGAAATCACCTGGTCTTCATTGACAATTAGGCCAAAATTTTACTTCTATCCGCAAATGGATCTCTATACAATGACCGGAAAAACAAAATACAATGACCGGAAAAACAATATACACAGTTAATTTACCGGATTGCGGTTGCGGAATACGCCGGAAGCGAAATCTTGCGTAGATTTTGCAAAGGATTTTAACTTGTCTACAACTGAAACAGCTCCTTCTTCCATTTTTGAAAACCTAAATGTATGAATCACAAGAAGGAAAAAAAAGCTTCAATGAATTGTGTTAATGGCGTTTCAACAATGGAATTTCACTTTTTCTCTACTCTCCCGCCATAACTGTATAGTACAAGTTTGTTACAGAGAAGATGGAAATGAAAATTGAAATTTAATTTAGATATATTGCTATATTTTATAATCAAGAAATTATTATGTTAACTTATTAATGTATTGTTTTTAAAATTATATATTGAAAAATAAATTATTTTTATAATTTTTGTGATTCCTACATATATATTATTGTCGAAACTTAAAAACGGTTGAAATGAACGAGACAAGTATATACTATGTCGTCTTTTATTATTAGTTTTCTAATATTTTCTACCAAATAATTTTTAATCACTCAATTGATTGATCAGATTAATTATTTTATATTCATTTTCTTATTTCTTTCTCTTATTTTTTTAAAAAAATGGAGGTGAAAGAAAAAAATAAAAAATTTTAAGATGAAAATAGAATTTTCGTAGTTAATTTAAAATAAACAATCAATTAATACCTTTTTTTGTATAAAAATAGTTGTCAAGTATTGACTATACATACTTTTTAAGAAACTATATATATAAGGTTAATTTTACTTGTGATTAAGCTGAATGATTAATATTATTGTCATTGCGCATTTTTTCCACCTATGACTATGTATACTTTTTTTTTATGTAAAACTTATTTTATATTTTATTTTATAATTATGCTCACTGTTTTGATTATTACATAAACTTTTAATTTATTTTGTTTTGTGTGTTGATATTTTAGGTTCACATGAAAATTGCAAAAAGGATGGTGGATGATGATAGTGAGCAGTTTATTTTAGTGTATTATTTTCTTAGTGTACAATTGATTCTTTGATTTATAACAATAATTCACTAATTTAGTTGTTTTTTTAAGGATCAATGGCGAGTCCTATTATATTTGGCTCATTATGTCTTTGATTGAGGGTAGACGAAGGATTCAAGTCCTACCTCACCAAGAGGGTAATACATCGCTTGAGAGTCTTGGTTCACCATGACAATAAAATGTTGGGTTGTGTCCCAACAAATAATGACCTAAGATGCCTTTTAATGAGTAAGATATCGGATTCAAATTGCAACGGTATATAATGATGATGTGATGATGACTGAGCAAATTGATATGCTCTTGATAAAAGTCATGAAATTTGTCCAACTGATTTGGTCCGTTCACTTATGTGAATATAATAGGAGGACATCATGTGTCTGAAAATGACAAGTGGTTAAAATTATGAATATGAGTATGATAAAATGTTAAAGGAAAAATTACCTAACTACACATTATTTTTTAGCTCGCACGACAATGAAAGAGTGTTCTAGTCCATAGCTTCTCAAAATGAAATCGATTGGAGACCTAACTTTGAAATGAATATGTGATTTTGATGGTAATGAAGATGAGATATGATATGGATTATTTAAAAGAGGGGTTGGTTTATGGGCCGAATTAGGGGCATAACTGAATCCTTTGTTATGGGTTGGATAGGTGTTTTGAAAGTGGATCGGATAGTTTAGGGGCATAATCGACCCATTTTCCTTTTAATATAATTGTCACGTGGTAATGTAAAAATAACGTGGCAATTCTATTTGGCATTCTAAAAAGGGAAAATGCATAAGTACCCCTTTAGACTATGACTGAAATCCCAGAGACACACCTTAACTAAACTAAGGTCTTACCTGAACTTATTTTTTTGGTAATTTTGTGCACCTTTTTGGATTACGTGACATCCAAATATCTTCCACGCGCCTCAATTGCGTAGAGTCACGAAGTGTATTTGAGTTAATTAAGGTGCCTTGGGCAAATGAAATAGAGGCTCGTTTCTAGAGCATTTTATGATGAGCAAAATGTTAGTCAATGAAGAATGTCCATGTTTAGAAGTCGAAGATGTTCAGATGGATATGTGTTTTAACTAGGAGATATGATTTGGAACGAATTTATCTGAGCAAGATGGGAGTGACCTTTGTGACAAATAAGATGAGTGTAACAAGGATGTGTAATTTTGAAGTGTGAAAATGAAGTGTGAGGAGTTGGTGATGCGTTAGTTAGGAGATGTGAAAGATTAAATGTAGAAAAGGTAGGAGAGGCAGAGGTAATACTGAAAAAGAACTAAGGGGGAACGGACTAAACAGAATTTGTCAATGGCCCAAGAGGTGGTAACCGAAAAGAACTAGGGATAATGGAGATAGGGATGACAATGGAGTGGGGCAGGTTGAGCTTGACCCGTAAATTTTTTTAAGGGCAACTTTCACGTATAGCAAACATAAAATTCATATTTGAATGCTATAGCAAAGTTTGCATAATTGCACTCCACAGCAAACATATAAATGTATGATTCGCTATACATATACGATTGAAGCGAATTGTAGAAAACGAAGTGTATAAAACGAGAAAGAGAAAGAGACTTGCGCAGAGAATTGTATAAAAACGAAGTGTATAAAAGCAACTGTATAATTATAAGTGTATATAACAATTATATACAATTTGAATTTGTATAAAAAGAGAAAGAGAGAAAGGCAAAAGAGATTTGGGCAGGGAATATACAATTGAATCGAATTGTATTAAAAGAGAAAGAGAAATTATATACAATTTGAATTTGAATAAAACGAGAAAGAGAGAAAGGCAAAAGAAACTGGGCTTTATACAAATAGAAATAAATTTTTTACACTTGTGTTTGTATAAAAATTAGAGGAAACGAGCGAGAGATGGAGCGAGAGAGGAGAGTGGCGGGCGAGAGTTTGAGGAAGAGAGGTGACTGACAAACAGTTTGCTACTGGACACAATTAAATCAAAGGATGGTTATAGCAATTAATTTGATTTATTAGTTTGTCATTAGATACAATTTTTCTTTTTTAATCCGCCCCACCCCGCGCGCCATAGACGCACCCCACATAATTTTATTTAATATTTTCTTTTTATAGTTAAGTTTGATACTAAAAAATAAAGTTCATAAAAATAATTTATCTTTTCACTAAATTATATTAATTTAATAGGATAGTGAATTAAATTTTTTTTTAAGTCAATTAGAAAACATGTAAAAAAATTGTATTATTTTTTATTGAACCATATTCATTTATTATTATAAATATTTTAGTAACTTTAAAGAAATTATCAAAAGACATAACGTTTTACCACTCTTATAACCTCTAAAAAATTAAAATTATGTTTGAACCCAAATAAAATTATATATACTCACAATCCGCTCCGCCCTACATTAGATTTAAGAAAACATATTTCAACCCACCTTGTATCCCACACGCCCATCCCCACATAGCCATAAATTCATCCCACCTGGTCCTATTGTCATACCTAGATGCGGATTAGAGGGAACTTGACACAAATTTAACTTAGAAACACTCCCTTCTTTTCTCGTTTCAGTGCTTGTTTTATTTTCTTTGTACCTCACTATTTGATTATTGTATTTTTCTTAACATCCTAATTCAATAACATCGTTTTTAAATCGAGGATCAATAATAACAATCTCTCTACACCTTGACGATTCTTCTATTAAATATAATTTAAAGAGTGTACCCCTAACACTTCCTTTAAAATAAAATATTAAAAAGTTAATTACAATCTCACATGATTAAACGTTTAATATTATTTATTACTCCAACACAAATAATAAAGTGATTCTTTATACCCATCAGTAATAATACTCATAAAATACTTTGACCAAACAATAAAGTCATAAACTATTTATCTAACCAACAACAACATATCTAAGTATATTCTCATAAATGGAGTTCGAAGAGAATTTTGATATACACAAAACTATCTTTTACCTTTGTCAACACTAGTGTTTCTCAAATCATTTGGTCAATCATAACCTGCTATGCTCACAAAAATACACATATCGGATACTTCACTTTGACCACAAAAAAGTTTTTCTAAATGCTTGGCCAAGCAGTTGATATAGGAAAGAACAAAGCATAAGGTCCTATTAAATGCTTGGACTAAAATTTGTTACTAAATTGAACACTGTTGGAGTAGACAAAATGTTTCTCTTCCTTTCTATTTTGCGTGGGAGTTGCTAAAGGGTATTTCTATTATAAGGGGGGACTGAGATTGTTCACGGGAGTGTTTTTCTTATGTCCAGCCGTGGTGTCTGAGCTAGCTTGCACACTTCATAAGGACCAACTAGTGCGGAACATCAATGCAGGAAACTGAGTGGGTCCATCGATCACATAGAGTAGACCTGGTTGCAACTTGCACTTCTTTCCTACGTTGAAATTGAGAGAGCTTTCCACTTGAAAATGTTCCCACTTTCTTGGACCTCCTAGCAAACCACCAAGGCTCAAACTCCATCCAAAATCATCCACAGAGGTATCAGACATGGTAACTGCCCACTGCAAATACTTGGGATTTGATCGTTTCATCTCTACCCAGCCACCAATTTTTGTACTTTCATAAACTTCTGACTCTAGGGTCATGGCAAGATACCCATCTAAGACGCTGTTTTCCACAATGGCCGCATCAGGATGCCCTGACCGTTGTAAAAAACTAAAAGGCCACGACATAGCTGCGAGTTCAGGCTGTGGACGTGACAGATTGGCCATTTTGTGTATGCCCAAGATTGACAGTTTTGTATTGCTTGAAAGTTGGCAAACAACTTGACCAAAAGTGCCAAAACAATACAAAAGACTACCATTGCGTGGCAATGCAGAGACAAACTGAGCCAAGGAGGAAACAGTATTTGATTTTTTAACCGTCACAGCAATTCCACTACCATTTAGTTGATTCAGCAGGGGCGGTCCAAAAGATGAATAGTCAGTCAGCCCCCTTTCCTGCAAAAATTCCCCCAAAAAATTGTTAATCTAGGCTACACATTAAGGCAACTAAAAACGATGTAATATAACAAGTACAATATGCAACATCTACAACAACCATCTAATGACTCCCCTCGGGATCTTGCTTTTACATGAAGCTACATAGAAAGACAACTGAAAGATGTAATATAAGTATATAACAAGTAAATACACTATGCAACAAGCCAACAACCATGTTATGACCTCCNNNCCCTTCCCCCCCCCCACACCACAAAATCTTCCTTGTCAACCTGTTGATTTCTTGTCATTCCTCAATCCTCATTCCTAATAAGTGCGAAAACTTTTGCACCACAGATCTGCAACTCGATATTTTCTTTTGGTTTTGGTGAGTACATCTGCAACTTCATTTTATAGGAATTTTGACCAAACCTTTTTTTGGGAGACTGGTAACAAAACTTTTGACCTTATTACTTTTGCAACTTGTTGCTGATACTGACAATACCAAAAAGAATCGAACATGGAATTGATAACTATGATCACAAATTAAAAAGCACATTCAGTATTCAGAAGCATTTACCTCACGTGAACTTGTAGGTACTGCAACATCTCTGCATCGACCACCGACTGGAATGGCAACTGCAGAACACCAATCACTGATATGTGCTGCATAGAGAACTTTTGCTAAGGAAAGTGGACTACCCAGGATATCCATTTGGCCTCTTTCGCTGCCAACAAACTCTGCTACAAGTGTATCCTTTTCACGGATAGTTGTTTCAAAAGTCAGCCTAGAATCAATACCAGTCCTAATTGCTCTTTCAATTGCATTGCGCTTCGAATTATCAATGGTACCGATCATCAAAAGTGCACCTACAGCATCAAATTCTCCTCTTACAAGAGTGCTACTTTCTTGAAATGGACTTCCTTTAGAAGATTTACAGAATGCAAGAACTCGCTCCAACTTCTCTTGTCTGTCTCTTAGCTTCATAATATCTGAAAAAGCTTCTCGCTGCAATCTCTTCAAGATCTCAATCTGTAAATGATATTATTGGAAGAGTTGTAAAGAACCATCATACAGGTTGTTTCTACATAAGATTTAGCAAATATATCAAACTAAAGCTTCCCGAGGGGAGTGGAGTTGGGAAACAGTGATATCCTACAGCTAATGAGAGTGACAAATCCCAACCGAACTATGTCAAAATAAAGTTGGTATAGGTATATTTTTTTTCTTTCGATAAGTAAAAGGATCATTAAATGATATTTTTCTGTTACATATGGATAAGTCTTTATTCAATATTATTTCCTGGGAAGCCACATAATACATGCATCGTCGTACAGCAGATAGTAAACATAAAAGACTTTGATCTAGCAACAATGGAAATGATAGGAAAAGATGGGGAAAAAAAGACGAACTGGCAGAAACTAGATGAGGTTAGGGTACACAGCCAGAGCCTTCTCATACTTAAGAAACCCATCAGAGTAAAGCAGATCCCAATTACAAAGCTTGTAGTAGCTGGCAAAGTATGAATTTGACTGCTCAAGCTCAGAGTACTTCCTAATGAAACTGTTCTGCCGTTGAATGTTGCATGACAGGTAACAGATATACCCACTTTAGATCAATAGTACAAAAGTAAGGATGGTACAATCTCACCTTCCCCTGACCTTCTAAAAAGAGCCACAACTAGCATTCTCACAGAAGAAGTAACATTTTCATAACTTTTACTGTTCTCCCCTCTAGTCTCTATCCTTCTCAACTTAATGACAGGTCTTCTTAGTAGTTAGTTCACTTGGCACAGGGCTCGAATCTGTGTCCTAAGAACAAGTTCCTCAACCTTCCCCTTTTTAACAATCTAGGGAATCAAGGTTCCAATCCTAATAAAAACATATCCGTAACTAAGTAAGTTCTTTCCATCAACCTAAATATTTGGGGACAAAGCCAATCAATACCATTGTTAAAAGCAACAAAAACAAAAAGAACATCCAGTGTCCATCCCAACAGAGATGTTACCTCATAATATCCAAATACCAAAAAACCGATAAAGCCCATAGAAGTAATCCATTCCGCTGAACAAAACCAGCATAGCAAAGTCTCCTTTTACTTTATTTACTCATATTCTATAGGTCAATCGGCTTCAACAGGTGAAAAAAATCAAAATTATCAAACTACTACTTGAAAACAAATGCAATGAAACTTAAATAACCTTAATGAGACACCACAATGTTACTACTTAACAACGCATACCAGAGCAAATAGGTTTTTATATAATGACTGGCAATCAGCTTGCATAGGGAAAAATGAAATGTATCCAAACTAAAACTTGAAAACAACAACATACCCAGTGTAATCACACAATTGGGATCTAGGGAGGGTAGTGTATACACAGCTTAACCCTCTCAACAACATACCCAGTGTAATCACACAATTGGGATCTAGGGAGGGTAGTGTATACACAGCTTACCCCTCTCTATATTATCTCTTTTGATAATCGTAGTCAACTTTCAAGCACCTCAACTAGTTCCACAAGATACCTAATACCTCACACAAGCAACAAACACCAGGTAACTCTATACACCAAGACTAAGACGGATAGCAAGAAATCACCAGTATTTTTTGTCTAACAACTCACACAAATAACAAGCATCAAGTACATTTGTCCATCAAAGATAGAGCAGATAACAAAAAATCAATAATGTTTTTGTAACAACTCACACAAGCAATCCATCAAAGCTAGAACAGATAACAAGAAATCACTAGTGTCTTTGTCTAACAACTCACGCCATGTAACTCTATCCACACCAAGACTAAAACAAATATCAAGAAATCACTAGTGTTTTTGTCTAGCAACTCACACAAGCAACAAGCACCAGTTAACTCTAAGACAAATAGCAAGAAATCACCAAGTCTTCATTGACAATTAGGCCAAAATTTTACTTCTATCCGCAAATGGATCTCTATACAATGACCGGAAAAAGAAAATACACAGTTAATTTACCGGATTGGAACCTTCGCGGTTACGGAACACGCCGGAAGCGAAATCCTGCGTAGATTTTGAAAAGGATTTTAACTTGTCTACAACTGAAACGGATGCTGCTTCCATTTTTGAAAACCTAAATGTATGAATCACAAGAAAAAGAAAGCTTTGAGATTCAACAATGGAATTTCACTTTTTCTCTACTCTTCCGCCATAACTGTATAGTACAAGTTTGTTATAGAGAAGATGGAAATGAAAATTGATATATATATATATATATATATATATAATTAATTTAGATATATTGCTATATTTGAAATCAATAAATTAATTGTGTTAACTTATTATATATATATATATATTCTATCGATAATTAAAGTCTCGACATTATATATTGACAATGTAATGATTACTGAGTAAATTGATATATTCTTACTACATGTAGCAGCAGGACATAATATATTTGAAAATAACAAGTGATTAAATGTATTAAATGCGGTAAGTCATATAAATATTAATGGTCAATTGTGATAATTTAAAGGAAAAATTTTATGAGTTCTTAAGATAACCTTCACATTGTAAAGATAATTTTTAGCCATCAAAGTTGTATAAAAGCTTATTGGTCACATTGGGTTGGTGCAACTCAATTTGACAGTTTTGTAAATTTTCCATCAAAATAAAGAAATAAATAATAATAATATAGCTAGAATGAGGTGAGTCAAATAAATTTGATAATGCTAAAGTGTAACTAATAAAAATTTATGGAGCATGTTCAAATGGTTATGGTCATTTCTTGAAGAGAATGTGACTTGTATTTATTTGGATAAGGAAATGTTCATGTATGATTAAATAAACGTCGTATTTCACCTCTACAGGAGATTTGAGATATTGAAAAAATATATTTTGACATGAATGATCATTTTGGTAATATACTTTAGTAACTACACAAATATTGTGGTATGTTTTATTATGAACTATTGAAAGACAAAATGAAATAAATACTAATTCTTTTCTATAAAAAATGTGGTCATGATCAAAATAAATATTATTGTGTGGGAACACAAATTTGTCGTTGATTGTCAAGAAACAAATCTTGCACGTAATAATTTTATCCATGACAATAATAATAATAATTTTCTCCTTGAAGGAGATGGTCACCATGAGAATAGAGTTCTGAAAGTTGTGGTAGTACACAAAATTAATTGAGAGTTTCAAAAGGACTAATTTATTACAATCCGGAAAAATGAAATAGTTCATAGTATTTGAGTTGTAGTTAGTCTCAAAAGAAACTTTTTAAATTTCAGAAGAATTGAAAGAAAAAAAATTTATTATATCGAGACGGTAAATTATTTAAAGATTAAATATCTTCAATTTACTATGATTAAAGCAAGTTATGAATATTTACGTAAATGTTATCCGTTTTTCTCTTGTTTGTTGTATAAAAATATAGACATGATGAAATCGCATGCAAAAGTAAATAAAAAATTTACTAGAATAAATATCAGTTGGCATAACTGATTGACCATTTTGGTTCAATGTGATGCAAAAGAAAATTGATAATTCACGTGGCTATATGTTGAAGAAATAAAAGATTCTTCAATAATTCTCTTGTGTTGTGTGTTCTCATCATAAAATGATCATGTACCGGCTAAGGTTGGGATCGTATACCCTGAAATTATTTTAAACATATAAAAAGGTGAATATGACCCGTTCACTTACCATGTGGATCGCTAACTGCTATGATTTAATAGATGCATCTATGATATGACTAAATGTGCATTTGTTTCAACTTACATATTGATTTTTGTAAGGTTATTTGCTCGAATTGTTAAATGCATTGTTCCAAATTATATAATTATGTTAATAATACTGGTTGGTTTAGAAGAAATTATTTCCCTCCAATTATATGTATAGATCATTGATTATGAGAACAAAACTCTCCAATAAAATTTGATATGAGATGAGTTATTTAACATGTATGCATCAAGCCAACAAGGTTCTCCAATCACAATTGATTTAGAGTTAGGAATCAAATAATCTCATATAAATATTTTATATCTGCACATTTGATTTTATTGTTCCACCACGCACAAAAATGAATATCCAAATGAGATTGAGGATAAACGCTAGATGTTCTAGCATTAGGGGAGATGTGTTTAGTAGCTGAAAATTATTTGTGGTGAATCATCTAGATCCTCATTAAAAAAATGTAAACTTGAAGTTCAATAGATGATTCATTTGCAAAACGTTTGCTTTGCCAGATATATTTGTTGACACGATATTTTAATTAAGCTGCAATTCTCAAATAAATAGTCCTTGAAGGTCAGAGTCTATGGTACACCAAAAGTGTTACAGACTTATTGATTCCAAACGTACAACTCCGTGAGAAAGGAGAGGAGAAAATTATCGAAATGATCATGATAATGAGGAAAGTTTTTTGAAAGAGTATTATGACATAACACTTCATAAGACATAAGCAAAGGTTCACGTACCTGAAATGATGAAAAATGAAGAGATCTCGATAAGTTATGTCGAATTGAAATCGATATCAAAGTGATTGTTGATGGTATATTTGATATAGAGTAGCACTCAATGCTATAAATGGGGTTACAAAAATCTTGGATTTGAATTTTTCATATAATGTGGGCAAATAAATGATTGGCCAAATAACATGCATTATTCAAAATATATTTGCTTCACTAAAAAAATGATGTTTTTAAACTTGTGGTTCATAGATCAAAATATATGTCAATTAGGTACAATGAATCATTATGTGAAAATATAACCATAAGATATAAAGTATGATTTGTGTCTCAGGGCATAAAGGCTTTTGCAGAAATCCTGACATCATTAAATGGAGATATATTCTCTCGTGGTGAATGCAATGAGACTTATTTTAGTTTGCCAATAGATAAAATGTTTGAATATGTATAATAAATGGTTATTATGTATAAGTAAATTATGAAGGTTATATGAAAATCTTTAAAGGATTTAAAAGGTTTTGAAGTAATTTCATTGAGTACCCAATGATTTTGAGATTGCTTAACATCTGATCTCATGAAATGATTTAAAATGTCATGGATTAGTGCACTTACAATTGTTGGTTATGCAAATGCTAGAAGATTATTTGGTATACATAATGAAAATAATGTGAAATCCTGACATCATTAAATGAAGTGTTATGACATCATAAGATATAAAGTATGATTTGTGTCTCAGGGCATAAAGGCTTTTGCAGAAATCCTGACATCATTAAATGGAGATATATTCTCTCGTGGTGAATGCAATGAGACTTATTTTAGTTTGCCAATAGATAAAATGTTTGAATATGTATAATAAATGGTTATTATGTATAAGTAAATTATGAAGGTTATATGAAAATCTTTAAAGGATTTAAAAGGTTTTGAAGTAATTTCATTGAGTACCCAATGATTTTGAGATTGCTTAACATCTGATCTCATGAAATGATTTAAAATGTCATGGATTAGTGCACTTACAATTGTTGGTTATGCAAATGCTAGAAGATTATTTGGTATACATAATGAAAATAATGTGAAATCCTGACATCATTAAATGAAGTGTTATGACATCATAAGATATAAAGTATGATTTGTGTCTCAGGGCATAAAGGCTTTTGCAGAAATCCTGACATCATTAAATGGAGATATATTCTCTCGTGGTGAATGCAATGAGACTTATTTTAGTTTGCCAATAGATAAAATGTTTGAATATGTATAATAAATGGTTATTATGTATAAGTAAATTATGAAGGTTATATGAAAATCTTTAAAGGATTTAAAAGGTTTTGAAGTAATTTCATTGAGTACCCAATGATTTTGAGATTGCTTAACATCTGATCTCATGAAATGATTTAAAATGTCATGGATTAGTGCACTTACAATTGTTGGTTATGCAAATGCTAGAAGATTATTTGGTATACATAATGAAAATAATGTGAAATCCTGACATCATTAAATGAAGTGTTTTTCACATATGATCTTTAACTAAATGGTGAGATAGACATTCAAAGACCCATTAAAGTGATAATCTTGTAAGCTTATTTACTAAGGATTGCCAACATCAATGTTTGAGAAGTTGTGATACAAAATTGGAATGCATCGTCTCCAAGATATTAAGTAAAGTTTTTATCAATGGAAGAAAAATACGGGTTGTACTCTTTTTCTTAGTCATAATTTTATCCCATTTGGGTTTTCCTGGTAATTTTTAACGAGGCAACATTCAAAACGTATTAAAAGATATGTATACTTTTTTTCCTTCACTGGGATTTTTCTCACACGATTTTTTTCTAGTAAGGTTGTAACGACGCATATTATCTCTATGGACTTTCAATTGGAAGTGTTATAAAATATTATAGTGTGAATATCAACTACACTGAAAAGTTACTCTCACCCATTATCTCCATTACTTTCCTCTATTATGAAGAAAACTATAGCCTCCACCTTTATCCCTATATGTTAAACTGTAAATAGAGGTATAAGGGTTCATATTGTATAGCCTTGAAGATAAGGTGTACACTTGAAAGAAAAAAGTTATCTCATATTGTTCCTCTTGTTTTATTTTTTTCTTGTCTTCCTTTTTATATTGATCTTTGTTTTACAACAAATTATATTTAAATAAGGTACTTTGGGTTTTCATCCAAGGAGAAGGGGAGAACGATGATGATTTTGCACATTATTTGTGTGGGTGGATGAAATGAAAGCTCCTTTTTACAGTATTTTGTGATAAAATGTGTCATTAAGGCTTTTAAAAAGTCAGTTCTATAAAGTGATTATTAAAAGAATATAGTTGATCACAAAGTGTTGGTCAATGAAGAATGTCCATGTTTAGAAAATGAAGATGCTCGGATGGATGTATGAATTAACTAAGTGATATATAGGAACAAATTTATAATGGAAACGAAGATGGAAATGACCTTCATGGAGATAAGATTAGAGAAGCGAGGATGATGTGGTTCAGACATATGAAAATGAGGTGTGAGGAGTCACGAATGTGTTAGTTAAGAGGTGTAAGAGGTTGATTGTAGAAAAATAATAGGGGTAGATATAGTGCTCGAAAAGAACAAGAGGGGTGGGGGGGGAGGGCTAAACAGAACTTTTTAGTTAGAAGATGTGAGAGGTTGACTGTAGAAGAAGTCAAAGGGGGTAAGGGTAGTACCCAAAAAAACTAGAAAGAAAGGGACTAGATAAAACTTTGACACAACTTCAACTATATAGAAGAGGGCTAGCCCCCTCCTTTCCTCTTCTTATTATTGTTTCATTTGCTTTGTATCTTGCTATTTGATTGTTATATTTTTCTTGCGATCCTATTTCAATGACAAGAGGATCTATAAAATTAGCCTCTCTAGTGTCTACCCCTTAATACTCCTATTAAATAAAATTTAAAAAGTTGACTATAATTTCATATGATAAATATTTCAGATTATGTATTAATTTAAACAACACAAACCATAAAGTGATTCTTTATATCTTCTCAGTAATGTAACACTCACAAAATGGTCACTAGAGTAATAAATTATTTATCTAAACAATAACATAAACAATAACATATTTAGTATAATCTCACAAATGAAGTCCGGAGAGAATTTAACGTCAACGAACATTATCCTTACCTTTGTCAATAAAAGTGTTACTCAAATCATTTAGCCAATGATAAAGTGCTATGTTCACAGAATACAATTTCCTGAAACTTCATTTTGACCAAAAAAATGTTCTTCTAAAAGCTTGGCCAAACAGTTCATATGGAGAGAACAAAACTTAATCCTATTGACTGCTTGGACTAAAATTTATTACTAAAGTGAATACTGTTGGAGTAGACAAAATGTTTCTCTTCTTTTCTATTTTGTGTGGGAGTTGCTAAATGGTATCTCTATTATAAGGGGAGAGTGAGATATATTGTTCAGGGGAGTGTTTTTCTTATGTCCAGTCGTGGTGTCTGAGCTAGCTTGCACACTTCATAAGGACCAACTAGTGCGGAACATCAATGCAGGAAAAGGAGTGGTTCCTTCATTCATCACGTAGAGTAGACCTGGTTGCAACTTGCACTTCTTTCCTACTTTGAAATTGAGAAAGCTTTCAACTTGAAAATGGTTCCACTTTTCTGAACCATGTTGCAAACCACCAAGGCTCAATCCCCATCCAAAATCATCCACAGAGGTATCAGACATGGTAACTGCCCACTGCAAATATTTGGGATTTGATCTTTTTATCTGTACCCAGCCACCAATTTTTGTACTTTCATAAACTTCTGACTCTAGGGTCATGGCAAGTAACCCATCTAAGAGGCCGTTTTCCACCAAGGCCGCATCAGGATGCCCTGACCGTTGTAAAAAACTAAAAGGCAACGACATAGCTGCGAGTTCAGGCTGTGGACGTGATAGATTGGCCATTTTGTGTATGCCCAAGATTGATAGTTTTGAATTGCTTGAAAGTTGGCAAACAACTTGACCAAAAGTGCCAAAACAATACAGTTGACTACCAGGCTGTGGTGGCAATGCAGAGAAAAACTGAGCCAAGCAGGCAGCAATATTTGATTTTTTAATCATCACAGAGATTCCACTACCATTTAGCTGATTCAACAGGGGCGGCACAAAAGATGAATAGTCAGTCAGCCCCCTTTCCTGCAAAATTCCGCAAAAAAATTGTTATTCTAGGCTACACATTAAGGCAACTTTTTCTTCCTTGTTATGACCTCCCTCCCCCCACAAAATCTTCCTTGCCAACCTGTTGATTTCTTGTCATTCCTCATTCCTAATAAGTGCGAGAACTTTTGCACAACAGATCAGCAACTCAATATTTTCTTTTGGTTTTAGCGAGTACATCTGCAACTTCCTTTTACAGGTATTTCAACCTAACCTTTTTTTGGGAGGCCGGTAACAAAACTTTTGACCTTATTACTTTTGCAACTTATTGGTGATACTGACAATACCAAAAAGAATCGAACATGGAATTGATAACTATGATCACAAATAAGAAAGCACATTCAGTATTCAAAAGCATTTACCTCACGTGAACTTGTAGGTACTGCAACATCTCTGCATCGACCACCGACTGGAATGGCAACTGCAGTACACCAATCACTGATATGTGCTGCATAAAGAACTTTTGCTAAGGAAAGTGGACTACCCAGGATACTCTTTTGGCCTCTTTCGCTGCCAACAAACTCTGCTACAAGTGTATCCTTTTCACGGATAGTTGTTTCAAAAGTCAGCCTAGAATCAATACCAGTCCTAATTGCATTTTCAATTGCATCGCATTTGGATTCATCAATGGTACCGATCATCAACAGTGCACCCACAGCATCAAATTCTCCTCTTACGTGAGTGCTAGTTTCTTGGAATGGACTTCCTTTAGAAGATTTAAAGAATGCAAGCTCTCGCTCCAACTTCTCTTGTCTATCTCTTAGCTTCATAATATCTGAAAAAGCTTCTCGCTGCAATCTCTTCAAGATCTCAATCTGTAAATGATATTATTGGAAGAGTTGTAAAGAACCATCATACAGGCAGTTTCTACATAAGAATTAGCAAATATGTCAAACTAAAGCTTCGCGAGGGGAGTAGAGTTGGGAAACAGTGATATCCTACAGCTAATGAGAGTGACAAATCTCAACCGAACTATGTCAAAATAAATTTGGATAGGTACATTTTTTTTTCTTTCGATAAGTAAAAGGATCATTAAATGATATTTTTCTTTACATATGTAAACTCTTTATTCAATATTATTTCCTGGGAAGCCACATAATACAGGCATCGTCATACAGCAGATAGAAAACATAAAAGACTTTGATCTAGCAACAATGGAAATGACAGGAAAAGATGGGAAAAAATAGACGAACTTGCAGAAACTAGATGAGGTTAGTGTACACAGCCAGAGCCTTCTCATACTTAAGAGACCCATCAGAGTAAAGCAGAGCCCAATTACAAAGCTTGTGGTAGCTGGCAAAGTAAGAATTTGACTGCTCAAGCTCTGAGTACTTCCTAAGGACACTGTTCCGCAGTTGAACGTTGCATAACAGGTAACAGATATACCCACTTTAGGTCAATAGTACAAAAGTAGGGATGCGCACAATCTCACCTTCTAAAAAGAGCCAAAACTACCATGCTCACATAAGAAGTAACATTTTCATAACTTTTACTGTTCTGCCTTTAGATATTCATTTGCTTCAAATAAGATTCACATGAAGGAGTAACTGTTATCTTGAAGAAATGTTCAATTTCATACTTGTTTGGATTCCTCACTCTATATAACTCTTACGGCACATTCTTTCTGCACATTCTTTTAGGATCTAGGTTGGGAAAACTTGAATACAATATATATGTGATCCAATGCTGTTCTCTTTTTCCCAAAACATCTATCAAACCTGTCCCAGTAGGGTGGCCCCACAGAGCCATTTTAACAATTTTCTTTTATGACTGAACTTCTTAAGGAGCCAGCCCTATGGGCCAACACCATAGCCTTCAAAACTCACGGATGATGTACTTTCCCCTTTAGTCTCTATACTTCTCAACTTAATTACAGGACTTAGTAGTTAGTTCACTTGGCACAGGGCTCGAATCTGTGACTTAAGAACAAGTCCCTCAACCTTCCTCTTTTTAACAATCTAGGGAAGTAAGGTTCCAATCCTAATCATGACATGTGCAAAACTAAGTAAGTTCTTTCCATCAACCTAAATATTTTGGGACAAAGCTAATCAATACCATTGTTAGTCGAGGAACCCCTAAATACCATTGTTAAAAGAAACAAAAACAAAAAGAACATCTAGTGTCCATCCCAACAGAAATGTTGCATAGGGAAAAAATGAAATGCATCCGAACTAATACTTGAAAACAACATCATACCCAGTATAATCACACAATTGGGATCTAGGAAGGGTACTGTATACACAGCTTACCCCTCTCTATATTATCTCTTTTGATAATCGTAGTCAACTTTCAAGCACATCAACTAGTTCCACAAGATACCTAATACCTCACACAAGCAACAAACACTAGGTAACTCTAACCACCAAGACTAAGACAGATAGCAAGAAATCACCAGTATTTTTTGTCTAACAGCTCACACAATCGACAAGCATTAAGTAAATTTGTCCATTAAAGATAAAACAGATAACAAAAAATCAATAATGTTTTTGTAACAACTCACACAAGCAATCCATCAAAGCTAGAAGAACAGATAACAAGAAATCACTAGTGTTTTTGTCTAACAACTCACACAAACAACAAGCATCAAGTAAATTTGTCCATCAAAGATAGAACAGATAACAAGCAATCAGTAATATTTTTGTAAACAACTCATACAAGCAACAAGCATCACGTAACTCTATCAATCAAAGCTAGAACAGATAACAAGAAATCACTAGTGTCTTTGTCTAACAACTCACACCATGTAACTCTATCCACCAACACTAAAACAAATAGCAAGAAATCACTAGTGTTATTGTCTAACAACTCACACCATGTAACTCTATCCACCAACACTAAAACAAATAGCAAGAAATCACTAGCGTTATTGTCTAACAACTCACACAAGCAACAAGCACCAGTTTACTCTAACCATCAAACTAAGACAGATAGCAAGAAATCACCTAGTCTTCATTGACAGCTTGGCCACATTGTAGCCCAAAATTAACCGGAAAAAGAAAATACACAGTTAATTTACCGGATTGGAAACTTCGCGGTTGCGGAATACGACGGAAGCCAAATCCTGCGTAGATTTTGCAAAGGATTTTAACTTGTCTACAACTGAAACAGCTCCTTCTTCCATTTTTGAAAACCTAAATGTATGAATCACAAGAAAAAAAAAAGCTTCGATGAGTTGTGTTAATGGAGTTTCAACAATGGAATTTCACTTTTTCTCTACTCTTCCGCCATAACTGTATGGTACAAGTTTGTTACTGAGAAGATGGAAATGAAAATTGCTATATATATATAATTTAATTTAGATATATTGCGATATTTTAAAATCAAGAAATTAATTATGTTAACTTATTATCATGTTTTAAAAAATTATATATTGAAAAATAAATTATTTTTATAATTTTAGTGATTTCTATGTATATATTATATAAACGTTTTGTCGAAACTTAAAAAGTGTTTAACATAATGATACAAATATATATACTATATTTGTCCTTTATTATTAATTTTTTTAATAACGTTTTATCAAATAAGTTATAATAACTTAATTGATTGGTTTGATTAATTATCTTATAATGACTTTTTTCATTTTGTCATTTCTTTCCCTTTTTAAAAAAAAATGGAGGCAAAGAAGAAAAAATAGGATAAAATACTACAAGAATAAAAATTGAATTCTGGCCCTCAATTTAAAATAAACAATCTATAATATATATCAAGTATTGACTCCGCATACTTCTTAAGAAAATATAAAAATAGAATAATAATTTTACTATATCATTATTTGAATATATTTCCTCTATCCTTGTTCACTTTTTTTTTTATTTGTCTTTAATTACTTGTCCATTTTGATAAATAAAAAAAGAACAAAATTTTTTTTACCTATTATATCCTCAATAAATTACTTTGAAAAAAGTAGAATTTCTTGAAAATCTAAAATTTTTAATTCATTCACTTTATTATTATTATGGGTAAAATAGTAAACTCATTATGTCAATTATTGTTTTTTAAATAGGTGTATCAATTCAAAAGATGATAATTAATTGGAGACAGGAATAATAAATATAATATCTTATAAAATATAATTAAAAAATGACTATAATTAATGATAAAAAATAAATTAGAAATTAAATGTAAAATTATTCCTCATTTCTTTTTATTATGATTCTGCACAATTCTTTAAAAAAAAATTAACAAAAAATACAATTCGACTAATATATCCCTACTGGCTATTTAGTCTTGCTCACATAAATAATCTTCAATTATTATGGAAATAATATTTGTTAACAGACTACTGAATTTACACTTTAAATAATCATTGATTGATTGTCCTGTTATAGGATTGAATTATAGGCAAAGAATACCGAAAGTTTAATAACATAACTTTATAATAAAACTAAAAATTTCTTCACTGCTCAATGAAAAAGATAGTCATTCTCTTTCTGAATGAAATTTTTGTGCCTCCAAATTTAGTTTAAATAAAAAAAATTATTTCATACAATATGAGTGGAGTTACGGAGTATATCATGTAGATTAAATATTTTTTATGTGGCATTCAAATATCTCTCACACGCCTTCACAGTGTGAAGTCACGGAGTATGCCATATAAGTCAAGTATCTCTCGAGTGACATCCATGTATTTCTTACACGCCTTAACTATGTAGAGTCAAGTGTGTCACGTAAGTCAAAAGATGTACAAAATTACAAAAAAAGAAAATCAGTTGAGAGGTAATAGAACCTTAGTATAGTTAACATGTGTCTCTGAAACTTTAGATCTTTGATGCATCGTGGTTTCGGGACCCTTATATCAAACTTCGAACGAAAGAATCAAAGTTCCGAATAAAAAAACCTGACACATAATTGATTTTTTGATTTTCCGATATGTGTGTCCACCCATACGTCATCCCTAATGAACATGAAATAAATATTCGAATTTAGTCGGGGCTCCTCCTCCGAAAGAAAAGAAAAAACTTTCCTTTTTTTCACTTTTCCCCCTTATTTTCCTAAATCCAAGCAAAATGCACTAAAATTTTATCCCACAAATTCCTCATCCTCACTCAAAATTCCAACCCACATGTTTACTTCAGTCCCAACTCCATAATCAGCCAAAAAGCAATCTTTTTTGCCTCATGATTATACATTTCTTATGCAGAACTTGTTCAGATTGTTCTCATGTAAGTTTTTGCATATAAATTTACTTTCTTTTTTCCATGGGTGTGATTGTACTTAGCTCCTCAGCAATTTGCTGCAATAATTTCAATTGTGTATCTGTTACTGAGACTAGACAATCTACAAGTGGTAATGGGTGGTTAAATTGTGATAAAAATAGGAAAAAACATGTGGGTTCTTCAAGATTTGTAATGAAATGTTCCAATGATGTTGTGTTGGCTGGGAACTTGAATTTTTTCCCAGGTGGGTCTGTGGTGAATTGTGATAAAATTAGGAAAAAACATGTGGGTTCTTCAAGATTTGTTATGAAATGTTCCAGTGATGTTGTGTTGGCTAGGAACTTTAATTTTTCCCCAGGTGGGTCTTTGTTGAATTGTAATAAAATTAGGAAAAAATATGTGGTTTTTTCAAGTTTTGTTATGAAATGTTCCAATGATGTTGTGTTGGTAAATGGGAAACCTAGAAATGGCATATCTGCTGAGGGAGTATTGAGGAACTTGAGGTCGATTTCGGAACCAACTGAGGCTTTAGCTTTGTTTAAATCCGTAGCGGAGATGCCTAGGGTTGTGCATACGACAAAGACATGTAATTACATGTTGGAGTTTTTGAGGGTTCTTGAAAGGATTAATGATATGGCGGTAGTGTTTGATTTGATGCAAAAACAGATAATATATAGGAGTTTGGATACTTATTTGATTATATTCAAGGGTCTTCATATAAGGGGAGGGATACGCGAAGCTCCGTTTGCCCTTGAAAGGATGAAGAAAGCAGGGTTTGTGTTGAATGCGTACTCGTACAATGGGTTGATTCATTTGATTCTTCAAGCAGGGTTTTGGCAGGAAGCTTTAAAGGTTTATAGAAGGATGATTTCAGAAAAGCTTAAGCCTAGTCTTAAAACATACTCTGCGCTAATGGTTGCCTGTGGTAAAAGAAGGGATACTGAAACAGTCATGAGACTGTTAAGCGAGATGGAGGGTCTGGGATTAAGACCGAATATTTATACTTTTACCATTTGCATTAGAGTGCTTGGAAGGGCTGGAAAGATCGATGATGCTTGTGCTGTATTAAAGAGAATGGATGATGAAGGTTGTGCTCCAGATGTTGTTACTTACACAGTCCTCATTGATTCTCTTTGCATTGCTGGCAAGCTAGATATTGCTAAAGAAGTCTTTTTCAGGATGAAAGATGGGTGCCAAAAACCTGATCGAGTGACTTACATCACTTTGCTAGATAGGCTTAGTGATCGTGGTGACTTGGACTCTGTAAGGGACTTCTTGGACAGGATGGAGGCTGATGGTCATAAAGCAGATGTCGTCTCTTTTACCATACTTGTTGATGCTTTGTGCAAAGTAGGTAAGGTAAGTGAAGCATTTGCTACATTAGATGTAATGAAGGAAAAGGGGATCTTACCGAATCTTCATACTTATAATTCATTGATTAGGGGCCTACTAAGAAAGAAGAGAGTTAATGAAGCGTTGGAGCTGTTTGATAGCATGGAATCTCTTGGAGTCGAGGTTACAGCTTACACGTATATCCTGTTTATTGACTACTACGGAAAATCAGGTGAGCCTGATAAAGCACTTGAAACATTTGAGAAGATGAAAGCTCATGGAATCGTGCCTAACGTTGTTGCTTGCAATGCATCTTTGTATAGTGTAGCAGAAATGGGAAGGCTTGGAGAGGCGAAAAGGATATTTGATGGAATTAGAGAGAGTGGATATGTTCCAAATTCTATCACCTACAACATGATGATGAAATGCTATAGTAATGCAGGGAAAGTTGATGAAGCCATTAAATTACTCTCCGAAATGATAGAAAGTGGTTGTGATCCTGATGTGATTGTAGTCAATTCATTGATCGACATACTTTATAAGGATGGTCGGGCTAGTGAGGCGTGGGCATTGTTTTACAGATTGAAGGATATGAAACTGACTCCTACTGTTGTGACCTACAACACTTTACTGGCTGGATTAGGAAAAGAGGGGAAGATTCGAGAGGCCTATGAGTTACTTGATTGCATGGCTCTTCACGGGTGTGCTCCAAACACAATCACTTACAATACACTTTTAGATAGTCTTTGCAAGAATGGTGAGGTTGACACGGCCTTGACATTGCTTTATCAAATGACAGGACCAAATTGCTTTCCGGATGTTTTCAGTTATAACACTGTAATATTTGGGTTGGCCAAAGAAAAAAGGGTAACCGAAGCATTTTTGCTATTCCATCAGATGAAGAAGAAAATGTATCCTGACTGTGTAACTGTATATGCTCTTCTACCTATTCTTGTGAAAGACGGTTTAGTTGAGGATGCTGTTAAGATTGTGGACGGTTTTGTTAACCAGGCTTTGATTAGGTCAGATAGATCCTTTTGGCTGCAACTGATGGAAGGTGTTTTGGGTGAAGCTGAATTAGATCATTCCATTTCTTTCGCGGAAAAACTGGCATCGTATCATATTTGTAAAACTGACGTAATAATAGTGCCTGTTATTAGAGTCCTTTGCAAGCGAAAGAAAGCCCTTGATGCTCATGATCTTTTTGTTAAATTCAAGAACAAATTCGGTATTCGTCCAACACTAAGATCATATTATCCCTTGGTTGAAGGACTTCTGAATGTTAATCTTAAAGAATTGGCGTGGCATCTTTTCAAGGAGATGAAAAATTCCGCCGGTTGTGCCCCAGATGTTTATACCTATAATTTGTTTCTTGATGAACTTGGAAAGTCCGGGAAGGTTGATGAACTTTTTGAGCTGTATGAGGAGATGCTCCACAGAGGATGTAAGCCGGTCGCGATAACTTACAATATTCTCATTTCTGGTTTGGTGAAGTCTAATAAAGTAGAGAGAGCAATGGATTTTTACTATGATCTTGTAAGTGTAGGGTTTACACCGACTCCTTGTACATATGGTCCTCTCATAGATGGGCTTTTGAAGGTTAAAAATTTCGACAAAGCAAAGGACTTTTTCGAGGAAATGGCGGATTACGGATGCAGACCGAATTCCACTATCTACAACATTCTCATAAATGGATTTGGGAAAGCTGGTGATCTGAAAGCTGCATGTGATCTCTTTAACAGAATGAATAAAGAAGGAGTTAGACCCGATTTGAAGACGTACACCATTCTTGTAGATTGTTTATGCTCTGCCAGGAAGGTGGACGATGCTTTGCACTACTTTGAGGAACTGAAATCAGCTGGTCTTGATCCTGATTTGATTTCTTACAACCTTATGATCAACGGTCTTGGGAAATCTGGTAAAATGAAGGAAGCGCTGCATCTTCTTGATGAGATGAAAAGCAGAGGAATCACCCCGAATCTTTATACCTATAATACCTTGATATTCAATCTTGGGATTGTTGGAATGTTGGAGGAGGCCGGAAGGATGTATGAAGAACTTCAGCAACTCGGTCTTGAACCCGATGTTTTTACTTATAATGCTCTTATTAGAGGGTACAGCAAGTCTGGTGATCCAGATGGTGCATATGCCATTTATGAGAAAATGATGGTCGGGGGTTGTAGCCCAAATAGTGGTACTTTTGCTCAACTACCTAATTAACAGCGGACATTTTAGGTTCTTCAAGTGAAGCTTGTGAGAGCGAGTTCCTAAACTCTGCATTGGGGCTGCTAAGGTATATACTCATTCTACCACTCCAGGGAACTTGCTGGAGAATGTAAATCATTTCTGCACTTTTTGAATATTCAAAACATGCTAAGTAAAAATGTTTTTCAAGACATAGTTGCTATAATTTCTTGCTCCTAGAATCATCACGTACCCCGGAGGCAGATCCAGATATTGGTACTAGGTTCACCAAAAAACCCAATGTACTCTGATGCTCGTTACTCGAGCTGAGGGTCTTCCAGAAGCAGCCTCTCTACCTCCTCGAGGTATGAGTAAGGTTTGTGTACACTCTACCCTCTCTAGACCCTCCTAATGGGACTAACACTGGGTTTCTTGTTGTTGAACCCATGATTTCAAAAATACAATGGGTTCAATGATAAGAACCTTGAAGGTGGAACACATAAATCGTAAATCCTGGATCCGCCTCTGTCATCCCCTGCCCTCAAATTTATCACCAAGACTATACGAAAGAAAATTTGCTTATTCCCTTTCCCATTCTCAGAACATCAATGTGTCCAAAAGAAAATTTGCTTATTCCCTTTTCCATTCTCAGAACATCAATGTGTCCAAGCTAGAAGTTATTATCTTGTCAAGTCTGATAGTTAACTTGGCTGAAAGTTCTCTTAACCTTAACTTCTCGTTTCTTTTCTGCAGGGGTTACCTCTGCTGATCGGACACTATTTGGAGCTCGTAGATGTGTC
Source organism: Solanum pennellii (assembly GCF_001406875.1). NCBI lineage: Eukaryota > Viridiplantae > Streptophyta > Magnoliopsida > Solanales > Solanaceae > Solanum > Solanum pennellii. The sequence goes on from NC_028640.1 coordinate 5,831,528, forward strand.
AGCAAGGTTCTTGGGGCGCGGCTGAACCTCAAAGTCTTTTGGATTTCATTTTAAGGTGCTCTATAAATCCGAAAACGTTGTCTATATAAAGTGTTAATATTTGGTTGTTGTAGGTTTATACCTGTGCAGCTTGTAAGAATGAGTGGGCAGTCTTAGCATTAAGTGTAGCATATCTCTTATGCTTGGTGAATACATGGTGCCTATATCTGTAGATAATTCAACCATATTTGAGGCAAAACTCTTTATAAAGTTTTGATTTGTTATTCAATTTACCAAGAAATGTAGTGATCTTCTTGTTGCTAAGAAATGTTTTAATTCATTATTTACACTGCTTTGTTATGCGATACTTGAGCCGAGGATTTTTTTGAAAACAGTCTCTCTATCTCCATAACATAAGGGTAAGGTCTATGTACCCTACTTTTCTTATAGATTTGTCCTTCAAATTGCTCATGTGTGGCATTGTGTAACGACAGAACATGATGCAATTTATCCAAACGTTGTAGCATTGGTCAAGACAATATAATACATTATCAAGCGATATGTAACAACCATCCAAACAAAGTGTTAAAAGTTGAAACGTGATGTTAGATATGAAGCTCTTCTACAATGCACCAATGTGCAACCTTTTTAAGACTTGAAGGTCTTTGACAATTGCATTCAAGGATTAATGGGCAAAACATCGATATATCTAGTGCAATATTACGTGGTGAGTGTATATATATTATATATATATTAGATTTATTCTTGTTTCTGTTTGTGCATTTCAAACATAGTTTTGTGGCTATAAATATGGATGTAGAACAAAATAGTGTCATTGTTTTTGTTTTTTCATTCCATAAATTTCGTTTTTAAAAAAAAAATAAAAAATCGCTTAACTATATTAGTATCAACTTAAAAATTACTTTTCTTACCACTTTGTGTTGATTAAGTAGTAACCGTATTGTTTGAAGTTCTCTAATAAAGATATTTAACTCTTAATAAACTCTGTTTTTAGTCTGTCTTTGATTAATTTCCTTTCACTCTATGAAAGGGCAAATCATTAAAACATAAAGAAAATAGATCATTTGATAGGATGTATTAGAAAAAATAATGCATACATTATACTACTAATACGTTGAAATATTAACAATGCAAGGGCCAAAGGAATATTAGTGCATGCATTGATATGATTAAAGTCACCAATTGTCCCTCAAAACATTTTCCACATCCTATCCCTCGTATTTGTGAACAGTAATTTTTAAAAAAATTATGTAATATATGTTAATTTTTAATACACCAAATACTGCATAAAAATAATTCCAGCATAACTACCACAAGCGTAATGAATTGTTTGTGATCAGAAAAAAAATCAAGTGTAATTAACAAAAGATAATTGTTCCTTTATATACAAAGTCACTAAAATAGGAACTTCTCAATCTGAATTAGCTATTCATTAATGCTGTGTTTGAAATAATGCAAAAAACTCAAAAAGAAATAAAAAAAATTCCCAGGTCATACAGCTATTCACATGATATTTATATCAGAATCAATGTAGTCCCCACTTTCTTTACCGCATTTTGGCCCGCAAACCTAATCGGGTCTGACGAGGGTAGGATGTACGGTAAAAATCTTTACTAACAAAATGAATTATAAGACCTCTTTTTCAAGTTTTAATACAGCCATGAATGCTTCCTGTGGTACATCAACTTTACCAATGGCTTTCATCCTTTTCTTTCCTTCAGCCTGATGAAAAGATACAGCAAATAAATCGTTATGCATAATCATGCGGCCCCAGTTCACATACAACAATATATTCGGTGAAATCCAACTAGTGGGTCTGGAGAGAGTGAGTGTACGCAGATCTTACCCCTACCTCATAGAGATAGAGAGACTATTTCCGAAAGACCATCAAGTTTAAAAAAACATTTCAAAGCAGTTCGAAAAAGGAAATACAGAAATAAAAATGATACCACCAACAAGTAAACAAAATCACCATAAGAAGTGATACGAGTACATAAGCATAGTTAACTGCAACATTTTCACAAGCAAAATATTGAACAGTAAGCGTGGATTACTGTCTCATTTATATTACTTCCTCCTTTTCAATTTAAGTGTCACAGTTTGAGTAGACACGGAGTTTAAGAAAAGAATGGAGAATATTGAATCTTGTGGTTTTAAGCTAAATGTGTGTAACGTGCCAAAATGTTCTTTGATTCTTGTGGAGAGTTACCAAGCATAAAATGAGATATTTCTTTTAAAAACGACTACAAGGGGAAGTAAGATACTTGAATTGAAACAGGTAAGGGAAGAATGATCAATATAACGTGTTGATAAGTACTATTGCACCGTAAAAATCAACGCTTTCCTCCAAATTAAAGATTCTCAAGTAACTATGGAATAGGTCAGAACTGAAGGCCAATAGCAACTGGAAACATGACCAGGCTAGGTACTGGGTTCAGACTACTACATTTTCAAGATCTGCTAAAGAAAAAAAAAAGAGTAGAAACACAAGCTAAAAGATGATGTAGCACCAGAGGCAGAAGGGAGAACCGTAGAGGAAAGAAACACGAAATGTAGGGGGGAAAAGAGAAGTAGGTCATCGCCAACTTTTGAAATACCGGAATATGCCCTAGGATTGATCTGAACATCCAGAAACAGAAAGGGACTTGCCAGATACTACGGTCTGAAGTGGAAATCACTTCTAAAAATTGAATCGTCAAACACAGAGAAAAAAACTAAAGCAACAGTTAAATAGGCTCTCAATCCTTCAACATATGTAGTTTAAGGCCATATTCTCTACAAGTGTTGCTGCTTGGGTATAAGACTCAACTCCAAAAGATGCCACATGATTTCTAGTTATGGGTAGTATAACAAACCTAAACGTATCGCACAACTAACACAAGGGGAAGAACATCTTGTTGTAAATAATTTGATTTTCTTTGCATAGGTAAGCATAACCCTAATAACAGCACAAGCGAATATTTTAAGAAATACAGTCTAACCATGCACACGAGTAATTGTAACTAATAACGATGTCCCATAAGGCATTTGTTTAAGGGAACAGGGGTGTACGGTACCTGTTTCTTGAGCAGTTTCTTTTTTCTTGAGATGTCACCACCTACATGAACGAAGATGGAGTGTAAAAAAAAACTAAGAGATCATACACATGTCAATGTGAACATCATAAATTCTAGATTATCATGAGCAGCAGAAAGAAAATTCTTGCAAGGGATTTCAATATGTATATCATACTGTTAATATCATCTTGTAATCTTACCATAGCACTTGGCGAGAACATCCTTCCTGATAGCAGATATAGCCTCGCTGGCAATAACTTTTGAGCCAATGGTTGCCTGTCATGACAAATTAAGCATTCAATAAAACTAATAAGCTATGACAGGGAATAGCATTCACTACAACATTGCTTCACCTTGCATCTATGTTGTCGAGATACTTAAACACATAATAGCACGTTGTTTAAAATTACTAATAGCTTTGCTCAATAACGTGCACATTTTTAGGTCATTGAGAAATGTTTTGGTTTATTAATAGCACACGACGTCTCTATTAAAAAAGTCTGCTGAGTGCTGCTCATATAAAAGTCTCCATGAATAATCTTACGCTTTCTGAAAGTACACGTTCAAACAAGCATATATCCTTCGTAGCAAAAAAAGTAATATATAAGTGTGAAAAAACAATGCAGCACTCATGTTAAGAAATAATTTTGCTGCTCTCAAAATGACGGAATAAAACAGGGAGCTAAGCAGAAGAAATTGACTAGTTGCTGGGAGCGCAAGATGAAAGATTGCATCAACTTAAATATATATCTCTCACAAGATAGAATGTATAGTATATTCAATCATCAACAAAAGCACTCTTCCAAGGAATAGAAAAATTCAGCGTAAAGCTCAAAATAGAAAAGAAAAAGAACACGAAAAGAAAATAGTGTGTAGCCTATGCAAACCCCTTCACTATAAAGAATGAAGACACCCATGAAATCAGATTGATGTGAAATATGTACCAAACAATGATGCATTACTCTAGAGGGAGACTCATACTAACTGATGATACACTACTCCTAGAATTCACTTAAATACTTTATGAAACAACCAGGAAACAGCAACATGAAATCAATAACTAACTGAATTCACATTTGGCAGTAGTAGGAACCTAAGGCTTTTTCCTTAAGAAGAATCAAAGCACGAAAAGCATAGCAAAGATGTACTAACAATATGTATCATTTGAATGAGAAACTACCAAGAATAAATGCAAAAATCGCTTCCTCTTCGAATGAAAAAAAATAATGTGAAATATGAAAACTCTTAATTTCCATTATCACAAAAATAAAAAATATGATCAACTAAGAAAAGAGATTTACTACCTGAATTGGTACTTTAAACATTTGTCTGGGTATAAGTTCTTTTAGCTTTTGGGTTAAAGCCCTTCCCACAGAATATGCCTGAAAAAAAAATAGAGAAAAAGCAAAAGTTACATGTGCCAAGATAATAATTTGTCTCAAATAAAATGGAATAATTTCAGATTGGTAAATAAAGTAGAAAGTCAAGATACCTGCAAACTGTAACTCAATGACTAATCGTTTTTATTTTTGTACAAAAGTTGAAGACTTTAATAAACAGTCAAAAAAATTATAGGAGGAAATGACTTGGATTCCATCAATAACTAAGAACAGAAAATCAATAAACAATTGCCTGCCAGTCTGTTTTCAGGTACCTAATGAATGCTTATGTGGAAGATAGAAGTTACATTTTGTTAACCTATATTCATGAGGCATGCATGTGAAGTTATTCCAGTGCAGTAAACTGTAGCTGACATTGGATGAATTCAGTTTTTACATCATTTCCATTAGAAAAAGCTCCAAGTCTGTCTCTACTGTGCACCAGAAAAACTTTATGCAGTAGTTCCATTTCTTTAACATGAATTTGCATTCCGTTTTAAGCACAAACACATGTTACAACGTCCTTCCTTACCTTATCTTTATGTACGATTGTTGCCAAGGGTTCGACACGATCACCATTTATGAGAATATCAAGCTTTATCAAATCACTTTCTGTATACCTGGCAGGCACAATAGAGTGGATATCTCATTAGCAAGTCATGAATTAAACAGCAATAATCTTTGAGAATCCATGAAAAGATCTTTTTATGTATCCAGATATTCCAACTGATTTAGTAGTGGATCAAGCTAAATGTTAAAACTTAACAGTGTCCATTCACGAACAAAAATACCAAAAGTATACCTGATTCAGAATATCAAGCTAAATGTGTGCCTTTGACACATGCAGCAGAAATAGTGTGAGCTCTCTTTACATAGACATACCATGAAGGTCACATGTAAAAGAGTTCATAATTTTAATGCGAAAACACACTGGGTGTTTGGTAGGGAAGAAAACATGTTCTGGAAAAAGTTTCTTATTTTCCCATGTTTAGTTGGACAAAAATTTTGGAAAACAATTTCTCAAGGAAAAGAAGTTCCTGAAAAATAGGAAAATGACTTCCTTGATGGAAGTGGGGAAAACAAGTTCTATAAGTGACTTTCTATGTTTATTGTATCCCCCGCCCACCCAACGCCACCAACCCCTACCCCTTGACCATCCCATCCCGCCACCCCCTCCTACCCCTACATTTTTTGCTCGATTACATATAAATACTCTTGAGATAACAATTTTTTGCTTACTTACCGAACACTAGAAAATGAGTAAGAAACCAACTTGTTTTCAAGAAACATTTTCTAGCCAAACACACCCACAAAAGGTCTTTGACCCATTGTACTGTAAGGTTTAGAATGTTGAAGTCAAAGTCATGATACCAAAAAAAAAGTAAATACAACTAGATTGCATCTGTTGCTTCCACCTATTATGCCATGGACAGTGAAAACTTCCAACTAGAATACCTAACTACCAATAAACTTTTTACAATTTTTTGATGGAATAACAATAGGGATCTTCTTTCTGCAGCAAGACCATTTTTTTTCATGGAATAACAAAAAATAACAATATGCTGATTTTATGTGGAAAGAGATTTTATAACGTTTGAAGGGGGCCCTTGGCTTCACTAGTAAAGTTGTTGTCATGTGACCTGGAGAGGTCACGGATTTGAGCTGCGGAAACAGCCTCTTGCAGAAATACAGGGTAAAACTGCATATAATAAACTCGAGTGGTCCATCCTTCCCTGCACCCCACACATAGCGAGAGCTTAGTGCACCGGGCTGCCCTTTTTAGATTTCATAATGTTCTCCTTTAGGCGAAATGATCTGGTAGACCCATATACTTGTATCAGTTTGTATTCTGGACCATTCTACTCAATCTTTTGTCAACTGAACCCTTAAACTCAATTAAAACGAGACTTTTAAGCCCCTCCAACCATGTGTGCAGCTCACTCTCCTTTACATAAATAACATGTCATATCTATGTCAGATATATTAATTCTATGTCATAATTATTTCATAACTATTTTTTAAAATTGTTAATCAAAATTATCTAATAAAAGGTAAAAGAATAAAATGTTAATTTACTCTTTAGAGTATTATTTCACCATTTTATGTTCAACTTTTTCGTCAGCTTCATTACTTCGATTTCATGTTTTGCATTTTCATATGTTTTTATGTGTTTTGTTTGATCTATTGATATATTTGTTTAATGAGGGGAAGCAGTGGTGAAGCTCTTAGTGGTGAAGCTCTTGGTGAGCTATAATGGAAAAAATAAAAAATTCATACATCTGATTTCCCCATTTCATGGCCAAAATCTATGGAGAAAGTCATCATCGCCATTTTTGTCGGGAAAATCAATACTCTCATCCTCACATGTCTACGTCTCCACCGCACACTATCACCATTTTCCTTTCCTCCTCAACTCCCACAAAATCAACAACCTAGGTCATCACACCATCAGATCTGGTCTCCGGCGTGCACCACCAACGCCGCTTCTCTCTCATGCCACTGCGATTCAGTGCTCCGACGAGTACCACCAACACCGCTTTCTCCCTCCGTGGTGAATCAATGGACTTAAGTTATATCAAAGATCTGATAAATTGATGTTAATAGATTTTGAAGAAGGAAAAAAAGTTGGGTTTAGGATGAAAATGGTTGAAAAAGATTCTGAAGAAGGAAAAAAAATTGGTTTTGGGATGAAAAGGATTTTGAAGAAGGAAAAAAAAGATTAGGTTTGGAATGAAAATGGCTAAAAAGGATGGTGTAGTGGGTGAAGAAGGAGGAATTTTTAAATAATTATTTTTTCAAAATTTATTTCTTTTTTAATTTTAATTTTTTTTTAACCCAAAAATGTCATTCACTCGCTTTAAGAGCGTAGTTACACACTTTTGTCAACTCAGACATTCTAATGCCACATAAGTCTGGTCAATGGCCAGAGGGATTTGTTAAATTGTGTTTTATTAAGTTCAAGGGCTCAGTTGACAAATGATTAAGCAGGAGGGTCCAGAATACAAATTGATACAAGTATAAGGGTTCACTAAACCATTTCGCCTCTCCTTTATCATGTGAACTTCTCCTATTCCTCATATGTAAGAGAGAGTGGATATGTATCAAAAGAAAAGTGGATACAAATTTGTCATTAACCTTGGAAAAAAATTAATAAATCAACTGAATGCTCGTTACCCCAATCAATTCAATAGTGAAAGAAGCATGACTTCACTCTGTTTACAAAGAACTTAAAAGTGAAAACAAGACATGGAGTTAATATTTAAAAGCGGGTGTAAGTTCCAGATTATTAGGAGATCAAAATGATTAAAGATAGACTTGATATTGCATATTATATTGACTTACCCAATGAAGTTGTATTCCATGCTTGCATAACCTTTGCTTCTTGACTTTAGCTGATCAAAGAAATCTCCAACCATCTGACGAAGAAAATTGAAATATCATAACCGGACAAAGAAAGACCCTGCTCAACATTCATACATGTTCTTACATAAAAGCAAAAGAAAATAAAAAGGAAACAAAATTCAACATGGAATCCTTAAAAAATGAATACACATCATAAATAGCGAAGTACCAAAACAACTAGTGAACAAGACGACAGCCACCCAAATTTTACATCCTTTGGACATGTATGTTTTGTACCCTCCCCCTTTTACAATAGACAAGGGCGCTAGATCAGAGCACTGGTTAACTAGTTACAAAATAGTACCTCAGCAAGTGGCAATTCATATATGATTGATGCTCTATTCTCGGTAATATATTTCATCTCTTTGAATATTCCTCGTCGATCTTGAGCCAGTTCCATAAGAGCACCTATATATTCTTTTGGTGTGAGCAGCTCAATCTGTGTGGAGAAGAATCACAAGCAGATGCCCAACTAGTTAGAAGTGAGACCGCATACAAAATACAAATTAGACAAGAGTCGGGAAATCAGAGAGTAACCTTAACAAATGGCTCTTCAATTGACCGTCTTTTTCCAGGTTCAGGAAGCAAAGATGGATTTGAACACTCAACCTGGATCAGATCAGATACATGCATATAAAAACATAACATCAAAAGGCAGTCTCCCATACAAAGTAGCGATATCGGAACATGAACATATACTGCTTGAAAGGATGAAAAACTTAAGCAATGAACTATTTATAAACATCAAAAGACAGTCTCCCATACAAAGTAGCAATATTGGAACATGAACATATGCTGCTTGAAAGGATAAAAAACCTAAGCAATGAACTATTTATAAACATCAAAAGACAGTCTCCCATACAAAGTAGCGATATCGGAACATGAACATATGCTGCTTGAAAGGATAAAAAACCTAAGCAATGAACTATTTATAAACATCAAAAGACAGTCTCCCATACAAAGTAGCGATATCGGAACATGAACATATGCTGCTTGAAAGGATAAAAAACCTAAGCAATGAACTATTTATAAACATCAAAAGACAGTCTCCCATACAAAGTAGCGATATCGGAACATGAACATATGCTGCTTGAAAGGATAAAAAACCTAAGCAATGAACTATTTATAAACATCAAAAGACAGTCTCCCATACAAAGTAGCGATATCGGAACATGAACATATGCTGCTTGAAAGGATAAAAAACCTAAGCAATGAACTATTTATAAACATCAAAAGACAGTCTCCCATACAAAGTAGCGATATCGGAACATGAACATATGCTGCTTGAAAGGATAAAAAACCTAAGCAATGAACTATTTATAAACATCAAAAGACAGTCTCCCATACAAAGTAGCGATATCGGAACATGAACATATGCTGCTTGAAAGGATAAAAAACCTAAGCAATGAACTATTTATAAACATCAAAAGACAGTCTCCCATACAAAGTAGCGATATCGGAACATGAACATATGCTGCTTGAAAGGATAAAAAACCTAAGCAATGAACTATTTATAAACATCAAAAGACAGTCTCCCATACAAAGTAGCGATATCGGAACATGAACATATGCTGCTTGAAAGGATAAAAAACCTAAGCAATGAACTATTTATAAACATCAAAAGACAGTCTCCCATACAAAGTAGCGATATCGGAACATGAACATATGCTGCTTGAAAGGATAAAAAACCTAAGCAATGAACTATTTATAAACATCAAAAGACAGTCTCCCATACAAAGTAGCGATATCGGAACATGAACATATGCTGCTTGAAAGGATAAAAAACCTAAGCAATGAACTATTTATAAACATCAAAAGACAGTCTCCCATACAAAGTAGCGATATCGGAACATGAACATATGCTGCTTGAAAGGATAAAAAACCTAAGCAATGAACTATTTATAAACATCAAAAGACAGTCTCCCATACAAAGTAGCGATATCGGAACATGAACATATGCTGCTTGAAAGGATAAAAAACCTAAGCAATGAACTATTTATAAACATCAAAAGACAGTCTCCCATACAAAGTAGCGATATCGGAACATGAACATATGCTGCTTGAAAGGATAAAAAACCTAAGCAATGAACTATTTATAAACATCAAAAGACAGTCTCCCATACAAAGTAGCGATATCGGAACATGAACATATGCTGCTTGAAAGGATAAAAAACCTAAGCAATGAACTATTTATAAACATCAAAAGACAGTCTCCCATACAAAGTAGCGATATCGGAACATGAACATATGCTGCTTGAAAGGATAAAAAACCTAAGCAATGAACTATTTATAAACATCAAAAGACAGTCTCCCATACAAAGTAGCGATATCGGAACATGAACATATGCTGCTTGAAAGGATAAAAAACCTAAGCAATGAACTATTTATAAACATCAAAAGACAGTCTCCCATACAAAGTAGCGATATCGGAACATGAACATATGCTGCTTGAAAGGATAAAAAACCTAAGCAATGAACTATTTATAAACATCAAAAGACAGTCTCCCATACAAAGTAGCGATATCGGAACATGAACATATGCTGCTTGAAAGGATAAAAAACCTAAGCAATGAACTATTTATAAACATCAAAAGACAGTCTCCCATACAAAGTAGCGATATCGGAACATGAACATATGCTGCTTGAAAGGATAAAAAACCTAAGCAATGAACTATTTATAAACATCAAAAGACAGTCTCCCATACAAAGTAGCAATATTGGAACATGAACATATGCTGCTTGAAAGGATAAAAAACCTAAGCAATGAACTATTTATAAACATCAAAAGACAGTCTCCCATACAAAGTAGCAATATTGGAACATGAACATATACAGCTTGAAAGGGTGAAAAACTTAAGAGATGAACAATTTATAATACTCTGAAAAAAGTCAACATTTAGAGATAAGCTCTGACAATTTCATCGGAACAAAGAGGCACAACTCAGTATAAAAAGTTGAGTACAGGGCAAGAGATGTTACAGTATCACCATCTATGCAATTGACTCTGTAAACAACACTTGGGGCTGTAGTTATTAGAGACAAATTGTACTCGCGCTCGAGCCTTTCCTGGTGAAACAAAAGTTCATCAGAGCACATGAGAAGCACAGCCATCAAGTAAAACCTAACCTAGTTATTAACAGAGAAGTTAACACAAACATTATTCTGACCTGAACAATTTCCATGTGAAGAAGACCCAAAAACCCACATCGAAATCCAAAACCCATAGCACTTGAAGTCTCTGGCTCAAACTGCACATTTGGAATTATGAGAGAAAGATCTTACACAAATTTGCAACTTCCAAGTTGATGAAAAATATCCTTAACAATTGTTTTAAGTAAAAAAGGAAGATAAAATGGTTAGTACACAAGAATATGCATCAATCTGCAAATTTATTAAACAATATTTGGCAAAGGATCATAATGGGGACGACTGCTGTGAATGCATATATATATGAACATAACCAACATTTCCAAGTATATCATAAAAGCCACTGTAAAACAAAGGACACATGATGCACAAGATTATGAACACTGACTACAAAAATAAAGCTTCACAAGTTTTCAAAAGCATTGCTGCGAGAAAGTTCAGGAACACAACAAAAACTGTCAGAGTTTATAATGTAAGACCAAAAAAAAATTACCTTCAATGCAGCATCATTAAGTTGCAATTTCTCCAACGCATCGCGAAGCTCACTAAACCTGCAGGAATATTGATAACCGTTTATAGGGGAAAATTATTCGAATTCATACATATATTAAAGAAAGTTTATAAATAGAAATATACTGGTCGGCATCAACAGGGAACAAGCCACAAAAAACCATTGGAGTAGCCTCCTTGTATCCCGGTAATGATTGTTCTGCTTTTCTCTGGAAGTGTGTTATAGTGTCACCCACCCTAGCATCAGCTACGGATCTTATGGAAGCTGAAAGAAACCCCACCTGAAATGATAAACTGAAAATCTTGCAATCCCATCATTTAAAGAAAATTGACCTATTTAAAATGAAAATTTGAAGGTACCCTATCATGATTTGTTAATGTTTGTCAAATCAATTATTAGTTTCTTTTTCGTTTTTCAATGATTTGCAATACTTTGACGCATTGATTTCTCGATAATTTTATCATAATAGTGGTGTCTGAGCCACCCTGTGGGCACCTCGATTTTTCCACCAAGCACCTGACCCCCACCAGCAAAGCTACCGAGTAACTTTGGCCATCAAGGCTTAGATAGATGGGAAGAAATTACCTAGTGATTTTTGTCACTGTTGAGTATGATTTCTCAATAATTAACTGTAGAATCAAATCTGTCTATCTTGGTTTTCAAGGTTGTAAAATTAAATAAGTCAGATAAGATATTTTTACCTCTCCAGCGTATAATTGATCAACTTGCAACTGGTTGGGAGATAAAACTCCTAATTCATCAGCATAATAATCCTGCATTTGTTGTAGTTGAGAATAAGCCAACAGATATTGTGATTTATCCATCAACCAAAAAAGAGAACAGAACGAGTTCAGAAAACTGAGAAGGTCATTGGTAAAGAAATCCTCGTACAAAAGAAAAGAGGATCTAAGTAGAGATTGATATAGCACTCCAGAACAAGATGCCTTCAAAATTTAACACATAGACCCTAATCAGAAAACTAAAAGAAAAAAAGAAGAAGATTATCATAGGAATAGTTTTCCATCAGTAAGGTTGTACCTCAGAGTATGTCTGATTCTTTAAGACATCAAGAGGTTATTGATATTCATCAGATCCAAGGGGTAATTGAAGATTTGAAGGTTCTAGAATGAACTACTAATTCTATGGGATGAAAGCATACTATTTCTTGTACAAGATTTCTTTTAACACGGATTAGGAGTTAATAGCATTTAACCCCTTATTGTAAGGGGAAAAAAAGCTTATGAACTCTAAAAGATTAGTTTTTTCACACATATCGGCTTAGTTGTTAACTGCCTACAAACTATTCTTGCTTTACATTCTCCTTGGGTAGCAAATCAGGTCTTTCTTATCGAACAATAAGTCAGATTATTATTCTCAACAGTGGAGCACATAGAATCGCAACTATATCACAGAATGTTAGATGATGATTCTCCAAATGACCACCTGGTACAAAATAAAAGGTTAAGTATATATTAAGAAATACCTTCCCACTGGCCATAAAAAGCACTCTATCACCTTTCTTAATAGTCCCATCAATGACTCGAAAATAAACAATAACGCCCCGATATGGATCATAGTAACTGCAAAGGGAAAAAAATTCGTTATTATGATGTGTTATTCCAAGTACATGCTAGCAGCTTTGAATAAAATTCACAACATTAGTATTTTGTTTGCAAATATGGTAACATCTTCCAAAGTAAATAGTAGATAACATCAATCATATTGAGATTAAAACCAGTATTTAACATTGGGTATTGCAACTGCAAGACTCAAAATCTATGAGTATTTCCATGCATAATCTTTCAAATATCTGAATATGGTAGTGAAATAACGCTAATATATTCAAAGGGCTATCAATCAGATATACCTGTCAAATATAAGAGCCCTCAGAGGCCTTTCGGCAGTATCACGTGGAGGTGGAATCCTCTGAACAATCGCGTTTAGAATTTCAGTAATACCTATTCCTTCCTACTGAGCAGAAAACACATATCAAATCCCGCAAGTTGTAGTAAGGCTACTTATTCAACCACTACTTCACCTTTTCTTCTCTTTGATCAAACGTAGAATCTGCCATGTATTCTTTGAACAGAAAGAATGGGAAATGAGTGTTATCAAAGAATTACCTTTGCTGAGGTGTATATGGCATTGCTACAATCCAGGCCAACAATCTATACAACAAGATGAGTTGATTCTATGGTTAAATGTGAAGTTACAGAAGCGTCAAGTATCTTTTTCCTTCAATCATATCCTGACAGCTATACGGCAAACCATTGACAGCAGAGCATGGAAAAACATAAATTATCAATTAAGGCATTATAGTGGTCATCTAACCTTAGAGAAAAATTGCAAAAAAAAATAGAGCAAGTAGTACTAGTCACAACAGCATTAGTAATGTTGAGAATGCCAACCAGAGGGGTAGTAGGAATCTTAGCCATTGCATAGTGATTTAGTGGTGCAGACTTAATATGGTACCACAAATAGTATCTATAACTATAGTAACAGACACAAAGTTCTGAACTGTATTTATATCAACAAACCAACCTCTTCTATCTCTTGACAAACACGAGCTGGATCAGCCCCTGGAAGATCAATCTTGTTCAAAACCTGAGGAGAAGAATCATCATTCTTGTAAATAAACAAATAACTAAATAAGTAAGAAACGACATGATTTGAAGATAACAATGACAAAAGAACTGGGGCTTCATGATGGATAAGAAACGACGAGAGCAAAGATGCTCCTGCATCTCTACCATGATGTAGAGCACATTTAGAAAATCAACAAACTAGTGAATCGTAGCTTTGAAGTAATTTGTGCATCCAACCCAAAACCTCAATGCAATGAGTTGAGTGTCCAAGGACACCATAAACCTCTTGTGAGGCCCTTGCACAGAAAGTGTAGCATTCCCAAACACCCTTTGGGAACCCTTAAATCGAAGCTACCTAGGTGTTTACTGAATAAAAGCTCAGATGACATTAAAGGAGAGTAAAGAAAAGACAAAGAACTCTTAAAAATTTTGGTTGTTGATAGTATACAAGAGGGGCTTCTTATATAAGACGGTTCAGTATACATACAATAAGGTAAGTAATTTAATTCCTACAATTGGATACAGTATATTCTAAAATACTGTATATCCTACGCAATAATCTTCATAAGATTCTCTACTCAAGTTCAATCAATTTAAACAAGCAGTGATTCAGACACATTTAAATATATAACTAAATCAAAGCTGTTGACTTTCAATAGTTTTGGAAAAACAAACTTAGCCAATTTAAAACTATTAATCATGAATCGCTAGAAACCATCAATAATAAATAAATATTGTAACATCAGAAATCGGCTGATATTTGCCATAATTGAAACATCTGATATAGTTATGTGCTTGGAATGTAAGTCACGATATACCAATAAAAAAAAAATGGCATTCCACCAACTTACCGGGATGATCTCAAGATTGTTTTCCAATGCTAAATACACATTAGCCAGGGTTTGTGCCTCTACTCCCTATAACATAAGAACTCAACTTCAGAATTGGTCACTTTAAAGAACTCAATTTACTGAATAAAATGAAATAGAGCAGTTCATATCCTTTAAACTACAGCAACTAATTAGAACTGCAACTTAGAATCATCATATGCATGGTATGATTATATTCAAAAATATAGAGGAGGCAAGTGATTTTAAACCTGGGACGCATCAACTACAAGTAGTGCACCTTCACAGGCAGCAAGAGACCGAGAGACCTGATATTAAAGAAGAATTAATATGGCATCAAATGGAAATCTGATTTGTGCTTCGCCAAGAGACAATTCACAAATCAACCACCTTTGGGGCACACTACAAATGCATTATGCATTTTGGTGGATTTGGTCTGCTAATTTATAGCATATTGGGTGATTCCACTAGGCTTGATGAAAGTTGGTTAGTCACTGGAAGACAGAGCAAGTTTTAAGTGAAAATGAATTATCTACATTTTAATGGTCAGCTGGTCATGTCAACATTTCCAAAGCCAAATATATAAGAATCGCCAAGGAGTAGGGTATTTTATAGTTGGGTCCCCACATATATTTGGAACTGATCTCACTTGATTATCCCCCAACAACCAAGTCTAAAAAGAAGTTTAACAAAAAGATCAGAAATATATAGATCTAAATGAACCATGGACGGGAGTGCCTAACATGGTATCTATATTCCCTCCTTCCCAATTTATGTGGTGGTTTTTGACTAGGCATCGAGTTTAAGAAAGAAAGAGACTTTTGAAACTTGTGGTCTAAAACAAGACAGACACTTGTACGGAATCATCTCATAAGGGTAAACAAAAAAAACTTAAAAATTATTTCAAAAAAAAAAAAGAAGTGTGACATTCTTTTTGGGACAGGTGAAAAGGAAAATATACCACATAAATTAGAGCAGCGGAAGTATTAGATAAATGCTAAAGTAAAATTGTTGATCCCTAACCTCCTTCAAGATCAACAAAAGTTATACATTATTAGGCTTAACTTCTCAATCTTTTTTGCTTTGGTTAAATCATTTCGAACGGGCCAAATTAACAATAACAACCACAAATAAGTGGCATATATGTCGTGGTGAAAGCAACTTACAATTTGAGTCCTTGATGAGCTATTCACCACACAAACCAAACGGTGTTGTAAAATTCTAATTAGATAAGAAATGAGATTGCTTAAGTTATGACCAGGTTCAGCTTGGTATATGACATCTTCAATTTAAGATGATGATGCAATCACTTCATATATATAGGAAATTTTTTCAATTATATTGTTACACTACAAATTCGTTGTTGTTTTGACAAAATTAACATCTTGCTCAGTAACCCACCTATGAATATGAAACATGAAACAAAAACCATATGCATAGAGAGTGTATACCTTATAAGATTAGGATGGTTGGCATACTGTAAAATTGAGAATTAGCACAACACTTTCATGTTAAACCATTTCTGCCACATACCTCATACGAGAAATCTACATGACCTGGAGTGTCAATCAGATTAAGGCAATATGGCTCATTTTCATAAATGAAACGCATTCGAGCAGCCTGCAACAAAAAGCTACATGAATTTACTTTGTTTGCATTACAACATATCCACAAATGGGGTCTGGAGAGGGTAAGACGTACGCAAACCTTACCACTACCTTTGTGGGGTAGAGAGGTTGTTTCCGATAGACCGTCGGATCAAAAAAATGTAAATGAAACAGGGTGTAAAGAATAAGGGACAGCAAATAACAAGATAAGGCAAATGAGGCAAAGAAACACAGACTGCAAATAGAATGATCAATACTGAGACAAAGAAAGGTTTTAAGAACATATAACTCAAATTTTTTGTTGCAACTCTTTCTACTTTCGTCAATTAACACAATATCGCCTCAAACAGCAAATAGCATGGAACTTTATCATGTATATTGCTCATCCATAACTAGTCAAACAAGCATGCGCTTAATGTAGATCCCTCGTGTAAGTTCATGGTTACGGAAAACTCTTATGTATCTCTAACTATTGTTCCCACACTTATGACTATTCCTTCATAGCTAATTATTTATGGCATTCTATGTTGCTCAGACCCCACTCCTTCTACCTTTTCTAGCATTCTGCTAAGCCTACTATTACACATAAGAGTATTGGAGGGAAATGTGAATATAAGGTTGCCTTCATGCAATATGCCAGAAACATCGTTAAAACAAGTGGTCTTTCCATTATAGGAAACTTAAAAATAGAGAAATAGTTCATTCTTTTATAATTTGCACGATATTTAAAAGAGGAAGGTTCTAAAAATAACAACTTGCTCTTATCCTAGAAGCCCCCATAAATGAGACGATTGCTCATCAAAGGAAAGAATGATTTTATCACACTGAAATCCCGTAAATAGCAATGAAACGCTACAGCTTGCATTTTACTGTCAACAAGTATCAGTTTCTACGTTCTAGTAGTAGTACTATATACATTATCACTCAACATAAATTAGAAGTCTGAAGTGTGTCTTGTCGCTATCTTCATAAATACTGTTGGAATCAAACAAACTATCAACTATACCAGAAATCTTACTAAAAGCTCACATTGAAACCAAGTAAAATATGTTTTTCCTTGTTGGGGTTCTGGGTTAATAATTACAACGCACCTGCAATTTGATAGTGATGCCTCTTTCTCTCTCCAAATCCATATTATCTAGAAACTGTTCCTTCATGTCTCGGCTCTCTACGGTTCCCGTCATTTGCAGCAACTTATCTGCCAACGTCGATTTCCCGTGATCAATATGTGCTATTATTGAGAAATTCCTTATATTTGATATTGGTACCTACATACATACAAATATAGCAAATGCCAATTCATCTAACCAAATGAAATATCACAAAACAATGGACTTAAGTTATATAGACTCGTGTTTACATAATCAATAAAATTTAACCTATGATAGCAGATTAGTTACCATTTTTAACAAATAATCTATCAGTTCATCAAGAGATTTATCTATAAGTGAGCTGATCAAGCAAAGTACTTTTTATACATGTCCTTTTTACACTTTTTTAACATTTGATAGCAAGTCAGTTGCTGTTTTTCTTCTTATTTGTTTATAACCCTAGTGTACAGGCCAGCTTGCGCTCACCTCGACTAATTCGACGGGATATTTATCACCTCTCACCAACAACATGTACGAGTTTCTCTGTGCACCAAGTCTAGGACAGATAAGGATAAATCACCTAATATTTTGTTCCTGTTAGAATTTGAACCTGAGACCATCTCGTGGTTCTCAAATCTCAACCTACTATATTTACCACTAAGCCACACCGTTGGGTGCTAGAAGTAATTTTACTCAAACAATCTATTTATGTTTATCAAGAAATTTTCCTATAATTTTCTATTAAGTGAGCAAATTTTGTAAATATTTAAGTGTTTACGATATCATTGAAAGGTTAGTTACTATTTTTATCAGATAATCAATCTATTTTCTCCTTTTAAATCTGCTTTGACATGTGTTTTACTTGAGCTGACAGTCTCTCCAAAAAGTAAGGTCTGCGCATACACTCTACAATCCTCAACACTCCACCTACAGAATTTCAGTAGTTATGTTGTTGTTGTTGATGTTGTTATTGCAATCAGTTAATCGTTTATCGAAAAAATTAACTAACAAATTACCTAATAAATGAGCTGATTATGTAAATACTTAAACTTCAGTGCATATAACTCTTATCAAACTGAAAAACAAAAAATACGAAAATGAGACCTTCAACAGACGGTCTTTCCCGGCGCGAGCTGTGGCTTCGAGGTCAGTCGCAGCTGCTTGGCAATCCACACGCAAGCTACTACGCCACCGTTGCCGCCGCCGTCGTACGGACTGAGCTCCGTCGCTGCGTTTGCTTTTTAAGTGTTGACTGAAGTAGAGATTCGTAGGAAGGTTAAAGCAATTCTGGTGCTGCTGATGATGAATGAACTTGGGGCGGCAAAAATTGGCAGTCGCCATTTTCGAATGGCGCAACTGATAGAATTTGGTGCAATTTTGCTATATATCTTTCCAGTTTTTTTTTTCAGCCACAAGATGAAACGATTAGGCAAGAAAAACATTTAATTGAATTTGCCGGTTTTTCTCCCTATCGATTATTAGTAGTATCAAAACTATATAATATATACTTATCTCACATTATATCTCGAGTAATTTAATTTACTTGTAAACATTAGTAATTACTTTTCGAAGAAAATTATGTATCAAGACAATTTTAATTTGATATAAATAAGCATTATTAATCTTGATTATTATGAATTAAAAAACTTTTACAGATAAAGATTTGTGGTAGGAAAGAGTGAGATTGAAATACCTTTTAGTTGTAGTTGACTCCAAAAATATTTGAACTATTCATGTCTATTTACGATTAGCATTCAATGGTTAATTAACTTGTTTTGGCCCCGAATCCCAGAAATCACAAATGTAAGCTTTCAAAGTCTATTTATTTTTTTCGATGAAAATCATCGAAAGAAATGTTTTGAATCATTTATATCATAGACTAAAGATTTATTTTGAGCAAGCTAAAAAAACTTATGCTAATATAATTGACTAATGCATAATATTGCATAAATTACAAGTTTCAAAGAACAATTTAATATTTTGCCTATAAGATTGAGTTTTTTTTTTTGAGTAAAATTAGATTAAAGTCTAACATTATCCAAGGATAATTTTTTAAAAAAATATGAATAAAATCTAAATAATAGCTTAAAAAGGACATTTGTGTAAAATCAGCCAGCTTGAAGTGCCAACTTGGGCTTCTCAATGAAATGGGCCTCTGTCTTTGTAATGTAAATGGGCCTGAAAATAGAGTAGAACATGGGCCTCTATCTCAATGAGATTGTTTTCTATTCTGAACAGAATCCACAGTTCCATACATAATGATATTTGTATTTTCATGGTTTTTTAAAATTAGTCCTGGACACGTGTTTCGTACGTGAGTTATGTGAAATATTACATACGGTATGTTAAGAAAATCACACGGCAATAAGTAACACAAACTATTCAACAAAAAAATATACAATTTGGAATATATAAACAATCAACCTATTGTTTTATAAAATATGTAACCCCTAGAATTAAAATAAACTTTTATATCACATAACATAGTTGAAAATGTAAGAATAATAGTGCACAAAGCCTTTCATTTTGTATCTACTCGATGAACTTTGCGAAATTCATGCTCCTAAAATAAATTACACTTGTTACTTATAGCGTAAAAAGAACCATTATCACGCAATACAGAAACTAGTATCAAAATTATTTTTCTAAATATATAACTATAAAGCCATGGCAATATACTGATATGAAAATTTTTTATACTCTATAAGAATATAGGCATAATAAAAATCAAGAAAAATAAATATGCACAACATTTAATCTTTTGTTGTGATAAATGTCAACTTTTATACCTCACTATTTAATTGAAAGACTTGTTTTACATATTTACATTTATATAGGGATACATGAAAGAACACAATAAATTATCACAAATTTAAACATTTAATTTTGGGGGTTGTAAATACAAAAGGAATGAAAACTATGAAGATTATTTAAAACATAGGTTATGAAACTGAAGAGGTGCGAATTATTGAAATGTCACCTTCTAATATAGAAAAATGATGAAAAATCCAAATAAAAAAAAGGCAAAACTTCGAGGCAATTCCCTAAATAGTCACTCAAGTTTAGAGAATTGCCTTGAAATATCATTATTATTTCATTTAGGACCAAAATATCACTATTTTCCTCCAAATATACTTGACACTTTAAAAGCATCACTCTCTCCTAGTTGGCATGACATGTAATTAAAGTTTTTTTTAATAATAGATTATTTTTAATTCATTAGACTCATTTAACTAAAATAATGATCATATTATTTTTAATTTTTTTTATTAATATATCAAGAATAAATATTCATACTTAAAATCCTTTATCATAATTAAATTTTTTAATTTTTTTATGTTAAGCAGAATACCTTTTTAAAACGTACTATAATCTCATCAATTTTGAATACTTATAAACACATACATTCAAATAAATATTGATATACAAATTACTCATGAACGCTAATTTACTTCGATTAATCATAAGTTGTATAATAAATCAATAACACTGAAGGTAAATTAATTATAATATATGATTATTTTTATATTTTGATTTATGTTTAATGAGATTTCACCGGTTCATATAACTATATATTATGATATATTTAGAGCCACAAATTTTAAATATACTTTTAATCAACAACTAATAGTATTATTCGTATTACTATACCTGAGTTCTAAATAAGCAAATATCGTTTATATATATATATATATATATATATTATTTTATTTTATTTTTTTTTCTTTCTTTCATTTATATGAAATTCTAAAACGTTATAGTTCTTATTACTTCTTTTTTTTTTTCACTTTATCCTCTTCTAACACTTACACTTGCGAATATGAATTGGTATAATCCAGTATACTCTCAATATATACAATACCAACAAAAAACATATATTATATAATTTCATAAATAAAGTTTAAAAAAGATATAATATACGTATAAAGTATCTTATTTCTTTTTTTACGAATAGAAAAGTGATTTCTATCAAGTTACTTTTGCAATTTTTATCTCTCTCTCTCTCAAATTTCGTATACCATCAAACAACAATATATCTGAACTAAAAATATCAGGAGCATATCTCAATATACTCTACAAATCGAGAGAGAAAATGTATATTTTTCTCTTTCAGGAGATTTTTTCTCAAAATCGTGCCTTGATGAGAATTCAATCCTTTCATGAATTATATGATTTTTTTTTCTCAAAAAATGAGAGGTCCTGGACAAATATTTTGAATGTAATTAAACAAAGAAAAAAACACTAAAAAAATCGAATTCGCTTTACAAATAATACTTCACACCAATAATATGTCACTTATCGAAAAGATGGCAAAAGGAATGTGTAATCATAGTTTTGATTTCAAATTCTGAATATAAAAAGTATGTAATTCTATATAATATAAATTTAAAATAATTAAACTTTAAAATATGAAAAAAAAAACGATTAAACCAAGGACTTGTAGAACACAAACTTGGATTTACAGCAAAACATTTGACCAAAAATACCTTTGTAATTAACTAATCTTGTCATGTGATTAAGTTTTTTTGTTAAATAAATGTGAAAGGAAAATAAAATATAATTTGAGCGTTGACATTTTTAAGCATTAAAATGATGCATGTAACTTTCAACCACTTTCATACGTCTTTTATAAATAAATTTATTTTCTAATTTATTACCCAAAAGACAAATGGTCTAACGTGAGGTTGTCACTACCCCACTGAAATTATATATTGAAATAAATAAAATTTCTCTTCGCGTTAAAAAAAAGTTCGATTTAAAATAAATGTATATGCAAGAGGGGTTATCATGTTTACGTAAATCTGAGCTTCCTCCTTAAAATTATATATAAGTGAAGTTAGAAATTTAAATCTATTAAAATCGGGTGACACACTCTAAGTGATTATTGATAGCACTCTATATATAAAAATTATAAAAATCTAAATATCAAAACGATCAAATTTATATCTTAAATTTTTTTTAATAATAATACACCTAACATCGTAATATTCTAAATACACCATAGCCCATATGGAAGTAGTGATTTGTATTATTCAAATAAAATTGTAAATCATTGTGTGAATTTAATAAGAATAATACTGCTGTCCAAAGTCATTGATAACAAAAAAGTTGGTAACATATGAAATTAGATTTGGTTAGTTTTTAGTTTTTTATACAGTTCATTTACATATAACAACTTGATCATTTAAAAAAAATAAAAAGATTACTTAATATATTAAAATTAAACTCATATTTGTATTATCCAATTTTATTTTTTTTGTTTTAATAAGGCAAGATTTATTGTTAAATCAATTGGCATCACTGGGGTTCGTATTTAGCAGTATAAAATACGTCATACTTGTTCATAACATTGACATCATCTAACTCAACAATATATAATTTTATTTTTATTTTTTACTCAGTGTCGAATATCTATCAGGTCGAAATACTGAATTTATGTAATACAAAGCTTATTTCTTATAAAGTGGAAAAAAAATTTTAAAAATATTTTACGTTTTTAACCTTTTAATATAAATTCTGATTCCGCACTAATCATATTTCAGTTATTCTTTTATTATTTTTAGTAGTAAATTGAAAAAAGCACAACTATCCACAACCTATGCCGGAAATTTTAGAGACATATATATATATATACAAAATTTCATCTGAGACCACTGGGTGCCGTGGCACCCCCACCTTGATACATAGATTCGCCCCTGCTTATACTTTAATAAGGCCCTATTATCCTTTCGAACTTATTTTAGAAATAATTTTCAATATCTTTTCGGCATACGTGGCACTATATTGTGGGTCGAGCGTGTTGACATTTTTTTCAAACTAGTGCCACATAAGCCGAAAAGAAATAGAAAATGATTTCAGGTTGATAATAAAATCTTAGTATAACATAAGTGTGTCTCTATAATTTGAGACATAAATTAAGGATACTTATCCATTTTCTCTAAATAAATTTAAAAGAGGATAATAAGAAGAGTAATAAGTACATGAAAAAAAAGTATTAAAAATATAGCATGTTACATTTTTTGGATGTATACTTAATATAGATTCATAGAACATGGATATTTTTTTAAAAAATGAATAAAGTATATTTATATACTTATTATGCCGATTTATATTAAGTTTGTTTATAAAAACAGGTACAATAAACTGTACCTGAACTTAATAATTGTAGTAATGATGGTGTAATATATATAATTAATAACAATAATTTATCTTATAGTTAAATTATTGTAACAGAACTAATAATAATAAATTCAAAATGCATAATAAATAAATAAGTTGTTGTAACTGCTTAGAGGATATCCCCTAAAATCATTATGATTTTTTTTTCAATTTTAGAAGGTATGACTATAATTTAATTATTTTAATTCTACCACTAAAAATACGATGAAATCATAAAGATCCCTCTATCATAATTAGATCAGTCACATACATAATATTAATAACTTTAATCAAAATCACATCAAAAAAATTTTCCTAAATATATACATATAATAGGATTCAATAGCATAAATAAACCCCACTTTTATCAATTGGAAATACATTTCATCCCATAATAATCAATAGTGTTACTCAAAAGGGAAAAGGGTCTGATATACCCCTCAACTTTGTCATTTGGAGCTGATATACCCTCATTATAAAAGTGGCTCATATATGCCTTTACCGTTATACAAACGGCTCACATATACCCCTGCCGTTACAAAATGGCTCACATATACCCTTCATTTAACGGAAGTTAAAAAATTAGTTTTAAATTTATATTTATTACTTCTAATTTTTTTTAAAAAATTATTTAGTGGTATATATGATTCTTCTATCAAAGTTTAAGGTATATTTTAATTTTCTTCATACATAAATTATTTTTTGACTTCTTTTATTATAATTATTTGAGTTTCTTATTCCTATTTTATTTTTTTCTTTTATTTTTTAGTTTAAAGAAAAAAAGATTTAACTATTTTTTTTGTGTGTATTGTAATTTAATTTCGTATTCGAAAAAAAAAATTTGGTCATCTACAATAAGTTTTACAAGAATATTAGTGAAACATAACTAAATTTGATTATCAAAATAATAATTATAAATTAGTCATTGAAACAAAAAAAAGTCAAAAAAAATATGTTTGACGAGGATCAAATTTACTCATATGGGACTATATTTTTTAGAAAAAAAATAAAAATTTAGATTAAATTTTTTTTTTTTTCATTTCCGTTAGAGGAAAAGGGTATATGTGAGCCATTTGTTTACAAGTAGGGGTATATATGAGCCACTTTCATAACAAGGGGTATATCAGCTCTAAATGACAAAGTTGAGGGGTATATCAGACCCTTTTCCCTACTCAAAATTAGTCTAACAATAAATTACATAAGCTTAAGACGAGTGAAGACTCTTTAAAACTCGTAAACTTTAAATATTAGATTTGTTTCTAACTAATAAGGAGAGGAATACAAATTATATTAGGGAAAATATATAAATATCCCCTAGATTATGACCGAAATTTCAGAGACACACCTTAACTAAACTAAGGTTCTATTAATCCCTGAATCTTTAATTTTTTTTTTGTAATTTTGTGTACATTTTGTCTTACGTGACACACTCCGTGATTCCATGCAATTGAGATGCGTGGAAGATATTTGGATGCCATGTAAGCCAAAAAGATACACAAAATTACCAGAAAAATAAGTTTATGGGGTAATAAGACCTTAGTTTAGTTAAGGGGTGTCTCTGAAATTTCGGTCATACTCCAGGAGATACTTATCCATTTTTCTGTTATACTATATTATGTAACGAGCTACGAATTGTGAGGCGAGTGATAAATCTTTAAAACTCATAAAATTTAAATGTTATTATTGATACAAATTTAAATTAGTCGATAGATAAAAAAAATTTTTATTATAGTTTGAATATAATATGCGCCGCCCTCAACTTGCATATTGTGTACATAAGTCAACAAGCACAAATACTCTAAAAAAAATTAAAATATTTAATTAAAAGAAGAGTCTCCATCTTCAACAACTATCTGTTTACTAACAATGACATAGTAATTGTGAACAAATCAACACAAAGAAAAAAGAACCATTTTTTTTTCAATTTCAATTATGGAAATTATAGTCATACCATTGAAGAAGCACAACCAAAAAGTTATGTTATGACTTTTTTGAGTTTGTCTTAAATCAAAATTTACAAACTCGAAAAAGATATTGTAAGTAGCAGAGTGACCTTGCTAGTACAATCCACTTGTATGTTAGGTGGTAGAGTAGCTTCCTATCGCGATCAACTGAAATTTAGCTCGTTGTTGCTCCAAAGAGAACATTTTGATATGTGTAGTCTTGCTGTCACGATCCACTGAGAGATATTCTTGATTTCCGTTACCAATTGAGATTCAAGTACTTAGTTGCTCCAATGAACAAAAAAACATTTTCGATAGAGTAATCTTTTTGTCAGAATCCATTGAGATATTTTGGTAATAGTGACCAATTGATGTTGCTCCAATTCCATTTGATATAGTAAGCCTTGCTACCAAGATCAACTGAGATTCAGTTTTTTGTTGCTCCGTTTCATTTTCTTGCTCTATGAACAAAAAATCATTTTGATAGAGTAATTTTGGTGTCAGGATCCGCTGAGATATCTTGGTTATTGTGACCAATTGAATATTCAACACTTTGTTGTTGCTCCAATTTCATTTTATATAGCTACCAAGATCAACTGAGATTCAGCTTTTTGTTGCTCTGATTCGTTTTGTGTTCTCATTTTTCAAGTAGGTAAAGTAGGTTGACTCGCTACTTTACGTACGGTGTATAAGAAGACGTAAAAGAGTAAGAAAATGCAACTTGGTATGGTATGCAAAAAGATTCTTGATTTCAAGAACTGATTTTTTTTCAAGTTTGCATTGTTGTTAAGAGGATGGGATCATCTTTCTTGCTATTCATTGTTACCCTTTTGTTATCTTGTTTTATTGTACACTCTGGTCCTCTTTCTCTTCAACCATTAACTCCAAATTTCACTGCTTCAAATTTCAAGTTCATTGATACTTCAGGATCATTCTTGTCATCACCAAATGGAACTTTTAAAGCAGCAATTACAAACACAAAACCCCAAGAAAGATCCTATTACTTTGTCATCGTTCACTCGGAATCACATGTAGTTGTTTGGTCAGCAAATCGCGATGTGCCTGTATCTGATTCAGGTGAGTTGCGCCTTTCTGTTGATGGCCTTACTCTTTTTGATGATTCAGGTGACACCGTTTGGTCTGCGAAGCGTAGTAGTACTAGTGGTTCTGTTACTTCAATGCAGCTTCTTGAATCAGGAAACTTGGTGTTGGTTGATGCTTTTAATAAGAGTGTGTGGGAAAGTTTTGATTCTCCGACAGATACAATCGTTGTAGGCCAACGATTGCCTGTTGGGAAATCGTTGGTTAGTTCAGTGAAAGAAGATGAACTTGGTAAAGGCAATTATGAACTTGTTGTGGTAGAGAATGATGCAATGTTACAATGGAATGAAAAGACTTATTGGAAGTTAAGTATGGAACCAAAGGCTTTTACTGATGCATATACTCCGGTGGAGTATATGATGATCAGTAGCAACGGGTTGTTCCTTTTAGGGGGGAATGGAACGGACAGAGTGATTCAGGTTAATTTGGATGAGCTGAAAGATCCTGATTTTAGGATTGCGAAATTGGAAGAGAATGGACATTTCAGTGTCAAACGATTTAGTAACGGAAATTGGATGTCTGAATTCGATAGTCCTATTGATAGTTGTCGTGTTGCTTTCACTTGCAAGAAGCTTGGAGTTTGTGATGAGGGGAGATGTTCTTGCCCACCGGGATTTCGTGTTAGTTCTGAGGTGAATGGTAGTTGTGCTCCAGTTGATAGAAATTTGGTAATGCCAGTTTCTTGTAATGCTTCTTTGAATATGAGTGTTACTGAATTGGGAAATCGTGTTTCGTACTTGAGGCTAGAGAATGGTTTGGACTATTTTGCTAATGATTTTATTGAACCTGTGAAGCGTGGTGTTAATGTATCTGCTTGTCAAGATCTTTGTTCTAAGAACTGTTCTTGCTTGAGTGTTTTTCATGATCAATCGTCGGGGTCATGTTATATGATTGAAAATTTTCTTGGATCGATTTTGAGGGGCTCGGATTCTGGTAATGGAAGAGGTAGATTGGGATACGTTAAGGTCATTTCTGAACCGTCATCATTTGATCCAAATGACAACTCAAGTGACAAGAGGTCAAGATTACCTGTTGTTGCTTTGGTTTTACTTCCTTCTTCTGGGCTTTTCCTGATCATTGTGATGATGGCTGGGATTATGTGGTTGATGAGAAGAAAAAGATTGATGCAGATTTCAGGGAAAGAGATTAGACGAACGGATTCTTCTTCATCTGCTGATCTTGATAACATTTCCATACTGGGGTTGCCTGTTAAATTTGATCATGAGGAGATTCGGGTAGCCACGGAGTGTTTTAGAAATCAAATTGGTACTGGTGGATTTGGAACAGTATATAAAGGTACTCTTTCTAATGGAGCTGTTGTTGCTGTCAAGAAGATGAATGCTCTCGGGGCTCACGGAAATAGGGAGTTTTGCACTGAAATCGCGATTATTGGGAGAGTTCACCATGTTAATTTGGTCAGTTTGAAAGGGTTTTGTGCACATAGGGGAGAAAGGTTTCTGGTGTATGAATATATGAATCGAGGCTCATTGGATCGGACCCTTTTTGGACACGGACCTGCCTTAGATTGGCATACCAGATATGAAATCGCACTTGGAACAGCACGTGGGCTTGCTTACCTGCATGGTGGTTGTGAGCAGAAGATCATACATTGTGATGTGAAGCCAGAGAACATACTCCTCCATGACAACCTGCAAGTAAAGATATCAGATTTCGGGCTTTCCAAGCTTCTTAATTCTGAGCAGTCTAGTTGGTTTACCACAATGAGAGGAACTCGAGGCTACTTAGCTCCCGAATGGCTGACTAGCTCAGCCATAACGGAGAAATCAGATGTCTACAGCTATGGAATGGTGCTACTAGAAATAGTACGAGGGAAGAAGAACTCCTCGTTTCAACCACCAAATGACACTACTTCTCAAAGTGAAAGTAGTGAAATGAATAGGCTTTCTCCATCGTCTCTTGCCTCAGCAAATCAGTCAATCTACTTCCCATTATTCGCGTTGGAAATGCATGAACAGAAAAAGTACCTGGAGCTTGTGGATCCTCGCGTTCTGGGGAATGTCAAAAGTGAGGAAGTCGAGAAGCTAGTACGTGTGGCTTTGTGTTGTTTGCATGAAGAGCCAACTCTGAGACCAACAATGGCCAATGTCGTTGGCATGTTAGAAGGCGTGTTTCCTTTGGCTACGCCACAGGTTCAATCACTCAATTTTCTGCGATTTTATGGTCGTAGATTCACTGAAGCATCAATGATCGGTGGGGATCAAGAGGTTAATGTGTTTGAGTTGCATCAACAAAACAGGAACCTTAGCAGTACTACTAGTAGCTCTTACAATTCCTTCTCTTATATGTCTTCACAGCAAGTTTCTGGTCCAAGATAGCACTAATCAAACGTTGCTCGAACACTCCAAAAATGTTGGCACAGTCGTGTCTGGTTTTCCAAAAATGCATAGCTTTGGAAAGATCCAACACACTTTTTGACAGTATTTTTGAAGAGTCCGAATGACACAGAGTAAATCTGCTTTTTTAGTTCAATATGTTAGTTATATTACTGTTTGGAAACTTTAGTTGTAATATGATGTTTGCACCTATTGTGTGAGGCAGTAGAAAAGAGTATAAATATAAGTTGTAATTTTTTCAATTCTTTTACATATGATACAAATTTAAGAGCAACTCTTTTATCTTTTAGTTACAGAAAAGTTGCTGGTTTTCACAGGGGAGTGTTTAGATGCTTATGAGTCTAAATCACTCATAAAGTTGTTCGGACTCTTCAAAAACGAAGCATTCAACATGAGATATCATAAGTTCACCTTCCGTTATACTTTAGGATCATTCATACCCTTCTAACGTACATGTAATAAATATGTAAAATAAATAGCCATAAACACAAAACAAATGATAGATAACACACTTCTTCAACTTCCCTTAATCTACAAGCCATTGCTAACACAAATCAAACAAGGAAACTAAGCTTTAAATTTCGTCGTGGAACACAGTAACTACAAATACTAACAAAAAAGATTTCCTTTACTGTACATTTGATCAAAATCTTCATGTTCACTCAACTCAACTAGAGAGTGACCAAAAGGATGGGGGAAAAGAGAGAAAAAAAATAAAAAATGATATACATAACTTACCTAGCTTGATCATCCTTGACATATATAGCAAGGGAGGGAAAGGGGATAAAATAAAATTGGGCATCAACAACTTCATCAGACCATTCATTCACACTTTACCAATGGCCAAGATCTTCACAAAAACCAGTCATCATATAATCAGTAAACAAGGGCGTTAACCGATTCAACTAATTCCAGTCTCGTCTTGTATCTCACTTGCCCGTCTCCATATGCTTATCTACATACTCTTCCCATGCTCCTTACCCTTCGTCTACTTTAAAGATTCTACTTATAAAATCCCGAAATCTTTTAGAGTAGAGCTTTGGGTCAACAGCAGATATAGAAGTGGGATCCACCTGAAATGACTTGTATGCATGTTCTAGTCTTTTGCTGATATCATAATCTTGAAGAATGTCAATGATGCCCAGGCAAAGGATAGCATTATTAGCCTCACAGCCACCCTGTTCAGAAGTTGACTCACTTCCACTCCTTGTCACACACATTGCCCTTGCAGGCACATTTGCAGCTGAACTTATAGGAGAGTTCCTGAGACAACACAAGAGCCATGTTGAAATTCTTAACATTCTTGCAATTTCCGAAAGAGGTTTTATTTGCATTGCTACTTCAAATTTGAAAAATAATGAATTCATAGGATATGATAAAATCCACATGCAAGGTGTTGATCATGGTTAAAAGATTAACTACACCATGGGATATAGAAATCAAACAACAACTTATTAACCACACAAATTCGCTGATAAAGGTAGAAAGTTTATGCAGAACAGCAGAAGCTACACAAGCAGCAGCTTATATTCAACGAGTGATCAATAAAGGTTCCAAACTTAGAAGTCTTTGCTATCATAACCAAGACCTTATGATATGTATATAGAGGATATTTGTATAACTTCTTTTCTCTTAAGAGATATTATTTGTATAACAAAATCCCAAGTTACCTTGATGCTTGGACAGTTCAAGCATCAAGTAGTTAAAAACTTGACACATTTATATACAAGCATCCACAGTTCAGCGGTTAAGGAACAAATGTCAATCTTAAAGGTTCTTTAATTATTCAAGGATCTTAAATAGGTGCACCATGATGAACAATGTATTTTAAGTACCAACATTTCACTTGTTGGATTCTGGTACTACGACCAAAAGTATGTTTGCATGTGCAAGAAAGAGAAGTAGATGAATGACTACAACAGTGCTTGAACGTATCTGTGTATCAAGCACATAGCGAGAATGGAGGCAAATTAAATAAAATTCCACATTGCTGAGGTAGGTCTCTGTAAGCATATTTCATATTTGTTCCTTAATGCTGGTCAAGCATGAAGAGAAGAATTAGAAACTACAGTTGAACACTTTTTGAAAATGAAGTGCTTTTTGGTATCAGAAGAGGACATGCCTACCCAGTGTTCAGATTTCCATACTATAGAATTTCTTATATTGATTGGAAAAGATTGAGATAACACCTTTAAAGTTGGGGAACCAAAGAAGAAAGCATACAGGGCATACCTTTTGTCAATGATCAGTCCCTTATCAGGACTTTCTGCATCACATAAGCAATAATCTTGAGCATCAGCTTTGCCTAACAGTATACAAGTGAGTATTTTCAGGAGTCATGTGACCAAGTTGCACAAAAAGTATATTATGAAGCAGAAAAAAGATGTAACAATTGCAATCTGGATGTAGAAAAGTTTGCAGAATTGTTACCAGAAGGTGACAAATTCATCTCGCCGTTGTTACTATAATTGCAGATATGAACACCAATCAAAAGACTGTAATCCATGATATTCTCAGCTTCCAGAAACTGACAATCTATATCAATTTGCCTGAGAACCACAAGAATAAAGTCAGATTCTATAAATATAAAGACAACAACAAAAGAAAATTGGACAAAGGTATTTATCACCTTATAAGCTCTTTATACCAAGATTGTCGCAATTGAAAGACAAAGTTGAGATCAAGGTCTTTAAGCGTCGTAGTCTCATCGGCCTCTCCTCCTGGCTTATCAGTTGTACGGCCATACGAGGATCCCTTTAAATCAAAACGCTTATGGATCACGCGTTCAGAGTAGAACAGGTTCCCCATAACAACAAAACGTGTCTGGTTTATACATTGAATAAGAGAATGTAAGAACTCCAAGGAAATGACTGCATGAGGAAACTATACATGATCTTCTTCAGAACTCCAGATATTATATAGCATTAAAGGGATTTCAAACATACCTTTTGACATCCAACCATTTTAACACAGTGTACACCAAAAAACTTTGTCACCAAGGAGCTTCGGTACTGACGAACATGCCGATAATAACTTTGAAGCATTCTAATGAACACCTGAGCAACATGGAAAATCAATAAAAGCAATCCTATTTTCTCAACCATCAATGTGTTGCTAAAGAGTAAAGCAAGAGTGTAAGTGATATATCGATCAGTGTGCCTCATTCAAATAACTACAGCTGTCTCTCTTCGTTCCTACCCTAAAAGATATTGAGCTGCTTGCAGTCACTGACCTTAACTTCCGACTTTTTCAAAGTTTTGATGATAAATCGGTCATCTTGAGTTAGATAGAAGTTGCTGCCACTTTTCCCAGGGGAAGACAGTTCCCTAAGTGCATCACTTCCACAGATAGCTAGCATGTATTCAGCTGGATCTATTCCAAACAACTCCCTAAGATTCCTAACAACATTAATGAAAAGGAGACAGCAATTAATATAATGTTGTACTTAGCTCAACCACATACCAGCAGTGCCAATATTGAAAACCAATAATGGCTAAACAATAACAACAATTCAATCTCTTCTACTACAAGATAGAAAAGACTGGATCTGGGATCCCACTAAACATACTTGAAAACCACGGGACAGTAGTCCTTCCATTTGAAGTCCACAACCTGATGGGGTGGTGTGGATTTGGAACCCTCAGGTGGAAACCTTGTCCAGAACTTCTCATTAGGATCAAAATCCCCATTCTTTGGTTCTCGGGTAATTGAGGCGTGCTTCTGAGTAGAATACCTGCATATGTGCATATACATGAATACATAACCAACTACATAAGGTTCTTAAAATGCAAAAAATATGAACTAAATGCTGAAGAGAGCAATAAGAGGCAGCTTTACCTAATACCTAGCTGAAGACTAAGCACCAAATCATAATTCTTATGTCCCTTGGTTATTAGTTGCCCCGGCTTCTTCATTTCCACAACTTCAGAGTGGCAAGGACTCTTCCGAAAATCCCCACTTTCATCTCCTTCGGAACTCTCACTCTCTTCATCATCATCATCATCATCATCCTCGTCCTCGTCATCATCATTCCTAGGAACAAACATAGAAGAAGCCTCCCTATTGTCAACAATGTCACAAGTAATATCTCCTGCTTCACCATCAGATTCCCATATGCAAATCCTCGGTAAATTAACATTCCTTTCGCGCACATTCATTGTCACAGAAGATCTCCTTAGAACCTGACCACCATTACCACCATTACCACCACCAGTACTAAATTCTTGTTTGGATGAATTACTATCACCCCATGAACCACTAGTATAACAAGTCCTACCATCAGGCCAACTAAAAACACCATTTCCTTTAGGCATCCCATTATCCCAATCCCCTTCATATCTTTTCCCATTTGCCCAAATCAAAACCCCTTTACCAAACATAACACCTTTTCTCCATTCTCCAATATACTCATTCCCATTTCCCCAAACATACCTCCCTTCCCCTTCTTGCAAATTCCACTTCCAAGAACCAACATACAAATCCCCATTAGCATATAACTTCTCCCCAAACCCATGTTTCCGATCTGCTGCCCACCAACCCCTATACGTATCCCCATCAGCTCCGATAAACGTACCATACCCATCCATTCTCCCATCCTTAAAATCTCCTTCATAAGTTGCCCCTGAAGGCCACGAAAACTTCCCTTTACCACTCGCCTTCCCTCTTCTCCACTCACCTTCATACATACACCCATCAGACCATAAATACTTCCCATTACCATGAGGCACTTTTCCCAAAAATGTCCCAGTATACAGATCTCCGTTCGGAAGCTGCCGGAGCTCAGCCATATCATCATTCGTCGGCGTAATGCGACGTGACCCAGCTTGTAATCTTGACCGATTAGCTGATGTACACAACGGAGGGATGATTATCACGTCCCCATCTTCTTCCGGACTAGTTTTCTTCGTCATGGTAGTACCAACAGCAACAGCAACAGTAGCAGCAGCAACAACACAAGGTTTTTTCACAGTTTCACGCATTTCCTTCTTCCTTTTTCAGCTCAACTCAACAGTACTCTGCTCGCCGGAGAGTCGGTACCGACGACATTGCCGGTGCCGGAGACTTTTATTAATGATTTTTTTTCTCTCTCTTTCTTACTTTTGCTTTTTTGAATTTTTTTTGGTGGTATTGTTGAGCACTCAGTATGTTTAACAGCTTTTTTAGAATTTTGTTGTCTGAAATATCTTTTGTTTTTATTTTTGTTTTATTTGCTTTTAATCAAGTTTTCTATATGTAATAACTAAAATAAAATATTACTCTAATTATCGTGAAGAAAAATAATTTTCAAAAGACTCTCATTTCAAGAGTCGTAAAAGTTTAAATTTCTTTTTTATATCAAATTCCTGTAGTACCATATATTTTCTCAAATTGATTTCGCATATCAGAATTGCATGATATCGTATGTGTTTTCAACGAATCTTTATATTTAATTATCGTCTATCTTTTTCCTATAACTCCTTATATGAATGACAATTTAATAAGGAAATTAATAAGAAAACATTAATAGTAAAATAGTGTGATAATTAAAGGTTAAAACACAATAAATAACATATTATAACAAGAAGCAAAGTAACTTTTAGGAATATATGTTTACTTCGTCAAATTTTAAGACTTTTTAATGAAATTTTAGCTCTATCATCAGTTATAATGTTGATCAAAATATGAGATTTTACGAAAAGTTGAAATAAGATTAATTATTTTTTCTCAGATAATTAATGAAAAGAATTATATCTTTACGAGTGTAATTAATTCTTTTTAAGAAATATATAAAAAAAAATAAAATAAATTCAACATTATTTTACGAATAAATCTTTATGAAATCTAAATTTTATTTTTAATTAAATTTCAATTTTAGCCTCCTCTAATATAAACGAGCTCATACAAACAAAATTAACATGTAAAACAGAAATACAATATATAATCTAAAAGGAGGGAGTAGGGATTATAAGAAACATTAAAATAAATAAAAAGAATAAACAAATAAATAACTTTTACATATTAAATAATAATACGTAATTATTAATAAATAAATTAATAAAGACGACGACTTCATCAGAATGTATGAGTGGGAGTGGGTGTGTAGAGAAATTAACGACGTGCACCCATTTCTCATGATTTTTTTTCTTATTAAAAAAACATAAATCTTTTATTAATTTATTTTGCTAGATTGTATCCTTTTTTTTTTTTAGGAAAACAGACAAATCATCGTAAAAAATTGGACGTGTATTAGCCATTTGAATTATTAATTAATGTCTCATTTTGATTATTTGATATCAACTACCTACTTTTTACTAGCATACACGTAACTGGCTAGCATTTGGTTATAGAATTTTTAAATATTCTTGATAAGTATTATTTAGGTGAAATTTCACAATGTATTTGTCAATAGTATTTAGGAGATATATTTCACATTTTTAGAAAAATATAATTTATACTCGTAAGTTTTTTTTTAAAAAAAAACTAACCATAAATTTGTGTTACAAGTCA
This sequence comes from Solanum pennellii, assembly GCF_001406875.1. Lineage (NCBI taxonomy): Eukaryota > Viridiplantae > Streptophyta > Magnoliopsida > Solanales > Solanaceae > Solanum > Solanum pennellii. Next base: position 5,867,197 of record NC_028640.1, read on the forward strand.
ACTGAATCTTTGTTGCAACATATAATAAGTAGTGTCCATGACACTAGAGCAATGTGGTAGTTTTGAATGAGTGCAACAAACATAATTTCATATATCGTGAAGTAAACAAAGCACATAACTTTGTTACCCTGAGCCGATTGTTCATCATTTTCGTCAATCACCATATCATCACTTTCATAGTCACTGACTATTTCATCAGTACTTAGGTGTTCACGCAAACAAACTATGTAATATAACGCAAACAACTACTACAGAAAGTGTTTTTGTAAAAGATAAAAATTTGGTGTAAAATTTTAATTTTCAAAAGATCCCAAATAATGAGATTTGACCAAAATACTAGAAAAAACTAATATTGAAAATTTGTGATATTTGTCAAATAATGACAAATTATATGAACAAACACTATTTGCCAAATTTTTTCACAAATATTATATGAAAAATCTATGACCAAACGAGCCCATAATTAGGTACTTGTAAGTTGTGTGTATTCGGAGTTGAAGATGAGTGGATAAATTATGATTATGTGGTCTTAATCTTCTTGATATGATGTAAGAAAATATTAAACGACGTTCCTTGTTCGGTTAATTGATTTTGTTTTATAAATTTAATTTTTGTAGGAAGATTAGAAGAAACAATGAAGGCAAAATGTGAAATTTTTTTTGAGTATTTTTTATTGAAGAAAGAGCAACTATTTATACTAATAAAAAATGACAGAAAATGTAAAATAATCTAAAGAGCTAACAAACTTCGCACACCTATACAAATTCTAGAAGAAACATCTAAGAAAAGAATCTTATGCTATGTATAAAAAATGATGAAATGTAATGGGCCACGAGTGTGTGGGCTTTCTTGATTGAGAATATTGATCTGAATGTTGAGTCTTGAACATTAGGCCGAATTTGACTGTATGATTTCTTGTGACCTGTTCCTCTTTACTCTTCAGATGAGACTTGAATTTAGCGACAACTTGGACATTTAAATTAGACCTAATTTTCATGATCATTCCAACCGCCCTACCCCCGAGTTGGAGGGGAGAGAAACGAGACCCAACTTGCCCCGAAGTTTATGATGCGATGGACCAGAGAGAGGTTTGGTCCATTGGATGAACATAAATATGGAGAGTTGGAGGAACTCTCAAATTATGAAGGAGACAATTGATCCAGGTTAACTCATCCACTATGGATTTACAACACTCCCCCTTGGATATCCATAGATTATGTGCCTCGTTAAAACCTTACTAGGAAAAACTCAATGTGAAAAAGCCTAGTGAAGGAAAAAGAGTACACATATCTCATAATACGCTTTGAATGTTGCCTCGTTAAAAACCTTACCAGGAAAACCCAACTTGGGACAAAACCATAGTTAAGGAAAAGAGTACAACGCGTATTTCGCTCCCCCTGATGAAAACTTTACTTGATATCTCGGAGACGGCGCATTCCAATCTTGTATCTCAACTTCTCAAACGTTGATGTTCGCAATGCCTTAGTGAATAAATCAGCAAGATTATCACTTGAATGAATTTGTTGAACTTCTATCTCACCATTTTGTTGAAGATCATGCGTGAAAAAGAACTTTGGTGAGATATGCTTTGTCCGGTCTCCTTTGATGTATCCTCCTTTCAATTGAGCTATACATGCAGCATTATCTTCGTACATTGTGGTTGGTATATTCTTTTTCAAAGAAAAACCACACATTTCCTGAATATGATGGGTCATTGATCTCAACCAGACGCACTCTCGACTTGCTTCATGGATGGCTATTATTTCTGCATGATTTGAAGAAGTGGCTACCAATGTTTGCTTCATTGATCGCCAAGATATTGCCGTGTCTCCACATGTAAACAAATAGCCTGTTTGTGATCGAGCTTTATGCGGATCTGATAAATACCCTGCATCTGCGTAACCAATCAGTTCTGATTTGGATTCATTGGAATAGAATAAACCCATGTCCATGGTCCCTCGAAGATATCGAAATATGTGTTTAACACCATTCCAATGTCTTTTTGTTGGGGGGAACTGAATCTTGCCAGTAGACTTACTGCAAAACAGATATCTGGTCGAGTATTGTTAGCAAGGTACATTAGTGCCCTGATCGCACTAAGATAAAGAGTTTCATCACCAAGAAGTTCTTCATCATTCTCTTGAGGTCGAAATGGATCTGTATTGATGTCAAGCGATCTTACCACCATTGAAGTACTCAATGGATGTGAGTTATCCATGTAAAAACGCTTTAGTATCTTTTCTGTGTACGTTGATTGATGAACAAGTATTCCATTTGACAAATTCTCAATCTGTAGGCCAAGACAAAATTTTGTCTTGCCGAGATCTTTCATTTCAAATTCTTTTTTCAGGCACTCAACAGTTTCTAAAAGCTCTTTATGAGTGCCAATGATGTTCAAGTCATCAACATACACAACTATTATTACAAATTCAGACCTCGACCGTTTAATGAAAATGCAGGAACAAATCGGGTCATTTTTGTACCCTTTCTTTAACAAATATTCACTCAGATGATTGTACCACATCCTTCCTGATTGTTTCAATCCATACAGAGATTTCTGAAGCTTTATTGAACAAGTTTCTCTTGAATCTTTGTATGCTTCAGGCACTTTGAATGCTTCAGGAATTTTCATGAAAATGTTGTGGTCCAATGAGCCATATAGATAGGCTGTGACAACGTCCATTAGACGCATTTCAAGTTTTTCATGAACTGCCAGATTTATGAGATATCTGAAGGTGATTGCATCTACCACTGGAGAATATGTCTCCATATAATCAATGCCAGGTCTTTGAGAAAAACCTTGAGCAACGAGTCGGGCCTTATATCTCATGACTTCACCTTTCTCATTTCTTTTTCGTACAAAAACCCATTTGTACCCCACTGGCTTGATACCTTCAGGTGTTCGGATTATCGGTCCAAAAACTTCACGTTTTTCTAGTGAAGCCAATTCAGCTTGAATTGCATCCTTCCATTTTGGCCAATCATTTCTCTGTCTACATTCGTGAACAGATTTTGGCTCAAAATCTTCATCTTGTTGCATTATTTCAATAGCAACATTATAGGCAAATATGTTGTCAATCACAACATTATTTCGGTTCCACAACTTTCTCGTCGAGACATAATTCATTGAAATTTCATTATTTTCAGAAGTTCGAACCTCCTCATCATCATGTGTTATCACTTGGGTCTCATCTTGAGAAATTTCTTTCAACCCATGATTATCTTGATCATTTATTCCTTTTCTCTTTCGAGGATTTTTATCCTTGGAACCAATTGGTCTACCACGCTTTAAATGTGGTCTAGACTCATTTGCCTTAACAATTTGTTCCGTCGGGATATCAACTCGAACTGGAGCATTAACAGCTGGAATATGCGATTTAGTAATCCTTGGAAGATTAGTAAATGCATCTGGTAGCTGATTTGCAATGTTCTGCAAATAAATTATTCTTTGAACTTCTTGCTCACATTGGTTTGTTCGAGGATCCAGATGAGATAGAGTTGATGAATTCCAATCTATCTCTTTTCCCAACGACTTATGTTCTCCCCCTAATGTTGGGTATACTGATTCATCAAAATGACAATCAGCAAATCTTGCCTTAAATAAATCTCCAGTCATAGGCTCCAAATATTTTATGATTGAAGGAGATTCATACCCAACATATATCCCCAACCTTCTTTGGGGCCCCATCTTTGTGCGTTGTGGTGGAGCAATTGGGACATACACCGCACATCCAAAAATTCTAAGATGGGAAATGTTTGGCTCTTGACCAAAAGTCAATTGTAATGGGGAGAATTCATGATAATTGGTCGGCCTTATGCGCATAAGTGCTGCTGCATGCAAAATAGCATGCCCCCACATAGACACAGATAACTTTGTTCTCATTAGTAATGGTCTAGCTATCAATTGCAGACGTTTAATCAATGATTCTGCTAGACCGTTTTGAGTGTGAACATGCGCAACTCGATGTTCAACTGTTATACCAGTAGACATACAACAATCATTAAATGCCTGAGATGTAAACTCACCAGCATTATCTAGATGGATTGTCTTTATTGTATAGTCAGGAAATTGTGCTTTCAATCTTATTATTTGAGCCAGCAATCTCGCAAAAGCCATGTTGCGAGTTGATAATAAACACACATGTGACCATCTTGTAGAAGCATCTATCAAGACCATATAATATTTAAAGGGTCCACATGCAGGTTGAATTGGTCCACATATATCACCCTGTATACGTTCCAGAAACGCAGGGGACTCAATTCCAACCTTAACTGTTGATGGTTTAATGATCAACTTTCCTTGAGAACAAGCAACATAAGAGAATTCCTTTGATTGAAGGATATTTGGGCTCTTTAAGGTGTGCCCATGTGAATTCTCAATGATTTTGCGCATCATATTAAATCCGGGATGGCCCAACCGGTCATGCCAAATGATAAAATCATTAAAATTAGTAAACCTTTTGTTTACTACGGCATGTGATTCAACTGTACTTATACTTGTATAGTACAACCCAGAAGAAAATGCAGGTAATTTTTCATGCACAATTTTCTTCTCTACATTAATTGTAGTAATGTAAAGGTATTCAACCTTTCCTTCATTAGCCGTCTCAACATGATAGCCATTTTGGCGAATAACTTTGAAACTTAATAAGTTTCTTTGAGACTTACTACAATATAATGCATTATCAATGCTTAATATTGTCCCTCCAGGTAGTAATAAGGTCGCTCTTCCAGAGCCCTCAATTAATTTTGTACTACCTGATATTGTGTTGACATATGCCATTTTCATAACCAAATTAGAAAAATATTTCTTTTCTTTTAATATTGTATGTGTTGTAGAACTATCAAGAAGGCATACATCTCCATTAATCATCTTGAATCCAACTGACAACTGGGGATTTCTATTAATTTTCATTAAAATAAAATACATTAAAAGAAGGAAGAAACAAAATTAACAACGAAAATTTAAATACTTCAATATGAATAACATAATAATTAAAAATACATAAGTAATATTAACAGACTTCATTCCCCAGCTAAAAGATCAAACATCAGTTTCGATCTCCAAAGAAGTCATCAACTTCCATATGAGTAATGTCACCAAGGCCATCAAAAACATCATCCTTTAAAGCCAAATTTGCTTCAACATCCTTATCATACTTCTGAGATGTTCCCGGCTTATCATCATCTTTAAGAGTCATATGTGACTCAGCTCGAGCATTGGAAGAGGAAGCACCACTTTTATTTCCTTTCTTTTTAAAGGAATTTTGATAGAGCCTTACAAAATGTTCATGTGTGCGACATTCATTCTTCCAATGGCCTTTCATGCCACAACGACGACAATTACTTTTTGAGGGGTTATTTTGAGAATTCATGTTGTTCTCCCTTTTATTATAACCACCACCTTGACGATTTGTGTATCGTCTTTTATCTTTGCCATGTCCCCGTGCATTATTATATCCCCGATGATCATCTCTTTTTACTTCAGATTGATCACGTGCTTCCACCACATTTGCCTCCGGTAATGGAGCAGCTCCAGTGGGACGAGCTTCATGATTTTTCATTAAAAGAGCATTATGTTGCCCAGCCACCAAAAGACATGAGATTAGTTCAGAATATTTCTGAAAACCCTTTTCACGATATTGCTGCTGCAATATCACATTTGAGGCATGGAAAGT